>NW_027434084.1:0-2025 GCF_044706935.1 Curcuma longa
TGATGTGCATAGGGTTTATATTTGTATTTACACTGTAATCGCACATCTTTATGATTTTATTGTTATATCTTGTGTGCATTGCATCCCTTATTCATGCATTTAGGCATATATCTTACATTTCCTAGTTCGGAGATCTGCTCTTGCTTTTACTTGTTTCAGGATGGAAAATGGAGCGAAAACGGGCAAAATCGGAGTTACCATTGAAGACAAGGCAAGACAGGGCCGTGCCTTATAGGCACGGCCGTGTCTATATGGTTCGTGGCCGTGTGCAGAAGGGCACGGGCGTGCCCTTAAACAGAACATCAACAAGCCCTGGCCGTGCCTCACAGGCACGGCCGTGCCTTATTTCCTCCTCAGCAGCAAGAAGGGGCCGTGTCTAAGAGACACGGCCGTGCTCCAGAACAGAAGAGGCCAAAGGTTTGGCCGTGCCCACCAGGCACGGCCGTGCCACAAAACAGAGGGGCGACTTCTTCAGGCCGTGTCCCAAGACACGGCCGTGTCTTCATCAACAAGTCAAGCCAAGGTATGGCCGTGCCCTCCAGGCACGGCCGTGCTTTCCAATTGAAGAAGGAACTGCTGCTGGCCGTGCCTAAAAGGCACGGCCGTGTCTCTGAACAGAAGGATGTCAGCTACTAGCCGTGCCTATCAGGCACGGCCGTGTCCCAGAACAGTGAAGATCCAGCCGTGCCTTAAAGGCAGCCGTGCCTTTCCACAGAATGAAATCTTCATTGGGTCGTGCCTCAGAGGCACGGCCGTGCCTCTTCCTGGAGGCGTGTCCACACGTGGCCGTGCCTGGGAGACACGGCCGTGTGGACGGGGGCGTGCCCTGTCACGAAGTAGCTGCTATAAATACCCCTTTTAGAGACCTAAACAAAGGGGGGAGACTTGAGGAACATTTGGAGAGCCACCGGAGCCGTTCTAGAGCCACCGACGCCTGTTCCGGAGCGAGATTCGACGATCCATCCTTCGATCCGGCTGCTCCATTCCATCTTCATCTCATCTACGAAGAGTTCACAGTCCGAGGAAGAAGAAAACTATCGATAAGTCCTATTTCCAGTTTTTCTCCGTTGTATCTTTGGATTAGGATGTATTTTCTTTATTCTTCCTTGTATTGTGTTCTCTCCGATATGGAGTAGTTCCCTAGATTCTAGGATGTAGGACAAATCAGGTGTATTGGATGATTTGTAACTTGGATTTGTTAATCTACCGTTTTCTATGATTTAATTGTCTATTGCTTTGTGGATTTGTGCCTGTGGAATGAATGATTAAATGTTTGTGTGTGAATCCATGAGGGTAGGAATTGATTGTGATTTGAGGAATCATTAGGCCGTACACCGGGGCGCTTCGTGACAGGAAGAAAGCCTTGAACCGGGCGAGTTTCCGAGGGGTTTCTTAAGTCATAATCAGTTTCTATGAGGAATAGCTAGCGGTTATTCATTGTTGGAGAGAGGTCCGTAAAAAGATATCCTGTGACAGGGGATAGGATTCTAGTAGCACTCCGGGGCGCCTGAGTGACACAGGAAAGCCTTAAACTGGGCTATCTAGAGTCATCTTGATCTAACAATGATAACGTAAGAACACCAATGATTTATTCCGAGGATACCTGACGAGGTCTAATTGGATATATTGGTTAGCATTCCTACAATTGAGCAATTATTGAGGAAAGGTAGAGGATCCAAGTCGATCAATCAATACCCTGAGGAATCCGAAGTCCTAGGATCGCTTCACATCCATTGTCACAGTCGATTCCTTTCTCCGAGCATTAGGATTAAGTACTTTAGAGCGCTCCCTTCTCCCCCACGACAACTCATGCTTGTTTACTCTCCTACCTTTTTGTGCTAAATCTAGTAAGTAATTCCACGGTCCCTGTGGATCGATATTTTTATTACTTCGACGATAACCGTATACTTGCGGGAGTCATCAAGTCGTCATGCTACCGAATTAGGTCTCAAAGGATTACCTCAAGTCAAGGGAATCAAATCATTTATTTCTCTAGTAACCGTTTTTCGGTCTCAAAGGGGTAAA
>NW_027434085.1:0-2535 GCF_044706935.1 Curcuma longa
ATTCTGTGGAAAGGCACGGTCGTGCCTTTAAGGGCACGGCTTCAGGTTGGATCTTCACTGTTCTGGGACACGGTCGTGCCTGATAGGCATGGCTAGTAGCTGACATCCTCTGTTCAGAGACACGGCCGTGCCTTTTAGGCACGGCCAGCAGCAGTTCCTTCTTCAATTGGAAAGCACGGCCGTGCCTGGAGGGCACGGCCATACCTTGGCTTGACTTGTCGATGAAGACACGACCGTGTCTTGGGACACGGCCTGAAGAAGTCGCCCCTCTGTTTTGTGGCACGGCCGTTCCTGGTGGGCACGGCCAAACCTTTGGCCTCTTCTGTTCTGGACACGACCGTGTCTGAAACACGACCCCTTCTTGCTGCTGAGGAGGAAATAAGGCACGGCCGTGCCTGTGAGGCACGGCCGTGCCTGTGAGGCACGGCCAGGGCTTGTTGATGTTCTGTTTAAGGGCACGCCCGTGCCCTTCTGCACACGGCCACGAACCATATAGACACGGCCGTGCCTATAAGGCACGGCCCTGTCTTGCCTTGTCTTCAATGGTAACTCCGATTTTGCCCGTTTTCGCTTCATTTTCCATCCTGAAACAAGTAAAAGCAAGAGCATATCTCCGAACTATGAAATGTAAGATATATGCCTAAATGCATGAATAAGGGATGCAATGCACACAAAATATAACAATAAAATCATAAAGATGTGCGATTATGTGTTCGGTGTAGAGCATGGGAAGCTTAAATCTATTGGGAGACCAAAACCAATTCCTCCTCTAGGTCCCTGTTGTAGTCTCTGGGAATCCTCAAGTCCACCGTAGAAGAATTCGTGAAGAAACCAGACATTCGAGCTCATGCAAGGAGGTGTAATCGATCAGCTGATCGATTACACACCTTGGTAATCGATCAGCTGATCGATTACCAAACCTCCGAGCAGAACGACTAGTAATCGATCAGGCTTGTAATCGATCAGCTGATCGATTACATGTGTTAATGAGAAATGGATAGCGACTTTTAATCGATTCCGTGATCGATTAAGAGCCTGGGTTCGATTTGGAAACTTCCGAAATCATTCCAAAATTCTCCGATTCGATTGAATCAAATCATACCATGTTTATGGAACAATTATACCATGTTTATGGCTCTAATTATACCATAAATAAGGGATGGCTAGGCTATAAAAGAAGGGCAAGGCTTGGCTTTGAGGTGAATTCGTGTGGTGGCCTAGACTCTCTCGGCAAGCCCCTCTTAGCCTCTTCTTCTTCTTTTCTTCTCTTCGGGAGGAAAGCTTGGTAGCCATCGGAGGGAGATTTCTGGTGGAGAAATTCTCGAAGGATCTTTGCCCACACAACGCTCGAGAAGAGGAGAGGAATACGGCAGAAGATCAAGAGGTCTTCGGGTACAAACTTCGTTCTTCCGAAACGTCGGAAGAAAGGTATAATTTAATATTTCCGCTTTAATTAAATTATGTTTTTATATTAGATCCTGTAAACCAAACACAAGAGCCCAACGATCTAAACGCGTCAGGCAACTTGAGATCGTTTCGGGAAAATTTTTGTTCTGCAAGAATTTACCAGAACGGTTTTTCAAGACTTCCCCATCAACAAGAAGTATGGACGGAGGCAGCGAACTGTCAACACTAAGGCCCATGCTAACTTTTCTAAGTTAGTGTACCTGGTTTCAGCGTCCTTCAGGAGATGGCTGAAGAAATAGATGGGTTGTTGATTCTTCTCGTCTTCTTTAACCAAGACTGAACTGACAGCCACATCGGTGGCTGAAAGGTACATCCACAGCGGTTCTCCTGGGAGAGCTTTGGCCAGCCGGGGTAACTGGTTAAGGTAGTTCTTGAGCTCTTCGAAGGCTCGATTACATTCGGCACTCCACTGCATGCAGTGTGTCATGTTGAATTTCATGCTACATTTTTCATGTAGTGTATCATTGCTCTTTGTATAAATTGATAAGGTCCTGGATGTCCAAGTGCATATTTGAATTGTCAAGGGCTTCCAGTCGACTAGAGTTATCCAACTCATGTTAGACTGCCATAGACAATTGCTCATCATAGACAAATTTAAGAAAAGGAGGTGGGTTGGACTTTGGATGCGGTGGAAGGGATGGATTAAATAAAAAAAATTATATATATAATTATCTTAACCCTAACCAATTGTATATAATTTAATACAGATTACCATTGTTGTGTAATAGTTCAAAGAAATAAATGACTTAAATTCTAGACTTATTTAAATATTTCTGAAATTTGATTGTTTAACATAATTTTGAATTTATGATTCTAAGTACTGTAATAAAATATAAAAATAATATTTCTAGAAATATGGATATTAGTTAGTGTTTATAGTGCTCTAAAAAGTTAGTTTTTAGAATTATTTATTAATTTCTATGTTGCTTTTTTTTCTTCTAAATATTATCGATATAAAAAATTAAAAATTCCATTAAAAACCGTTATTAAAAATATTATTTATAAATATATATGATATTAATAAATATTATATGTTAATATAAATATATATATATATATATATATATA
>NW_027434086.1:0-2315 GCF_044706935.1 Curcuma longa
GAACTCTGCCAAGTCACCACCACACACATCTTTATCAGCCTCTTTCCTGCTGCTTCCCTTTGTTCAGTGACTACTATTTGTATCTGCAACATAAGAAATAAATCTATAAGCACAAGGCTTAGTAAGTTCCTTTCTTACTCACAAAATCATTCGTCACATCACATTCATATAGCATAGGCAAACATAAGCATAAGCATAGAAGCACATTAACTTTGCATAAAGCGCATAACATTCTTTTATCTTAGCATTCATTCATATGCATACAAACATAATGCAGATGCCTTTGAAAACTTATTATCATAATAGATAAACATATCATCATCTTTGTTGGGATCCCTGGCTTGTACCCATTCATTCATCATCTTGCTAGGCCCGTACTTTAGACCATCGGCCTAGGGGCATCTTGAAGCCCATCCCTTACTAGGTCCGTACACCAGACCGTCGACCTAGGGGCACTAGGTCCGTACACCAGACCGTCGACCTAGGGGCACTAGGAGCCCCTTACACCGTAGACCAGACCGTCGACCTAGGGGCATCTTGGAGCCCATCCCTTACTAGGTCCGTACACCAGACCGTCGACCTAGGGGCGTTTTTAAGGTGCCCATCCCTTGGACCCCTTCTCATATGTCCTTCAGGGTCCGGTACAAGCCATTCATTTCAAAGTAACATAATGATGTACATGCCTTCCTTTCATTCATATCATGAATGTTCCTTTCTTTCTTTAACATAGCATATGAACATTCATGCATTCATTTTCTTTTCATTCATATGGCATGCTACATCATATCATAATCTCATTATTATGCCCTGGCATGAGATAACACATAACATCAACATGGTTTACATCATAGAAACCCTTATTCGACCAAAACCCTAATTTTCATAAGGTTGATCAAAACTTATGGGTTTCTTTTACCATGTCACATAAACTCATTTCACTTGACATCTACCCATGTTTAGTTACAACTAACCATGGTTAATCATACTTTAAAACCCTAACCCAGCTAAACCCTAAGTTCCTAGGGTTAGCCGAATCCTTATAGGGTTACTTAGGCTCTTAGCTTAAATCATAAGCCTTCATACATCATATCATCATGATACATCATTAACTAGGGTTTGCAACTATGGTTGAGTTTAAAACCCAACTCTTCCTTAGTTACCATAGTGTGGCCGAAACCTAACCATAGGCAAACCTAGGTTAAAGTTTAACCACATAAACTTTAATTATCATAACTCATGACTTGCACCCCTAGTTAGGTAGATAGCATGAATTAAAGCCTTACTCCATTCTTGGCCGAAACTTGAAGGGCATGTGAACATAGATTAAACTAGTCAAGTGATCCCTAGAACATGGTTAACCGTCACATATCATAACATATGCTTCCTTTGTTTTGTTAGAGCACAACTTGTAACCCTAACTTCTTACTTGGCAAACCTTATCATCATGAAGCCTTAGGTTCAATCCATATGGAAGCTAATTCATTTGATGGCACCATCATCTATCATACTTGCATAAAACATAACTTTAAACCCTTAAAACTTCACATGGCCGAACCTTTCTAACAAGCATAGCATGGTCTAGGTTAAACCACTTAACCCCTAAAACATCATGAGAGTTCATTTAACATGCATTAAGCCATCTTTAGGTTTTAAAATCATTCCTTAAGTTCCATAACCTATCATGGCCGAATGTTGCAACTTAGGTTTTCCTTTGATTAGCTTTAAAACTAACCACCAAAACCCTAGATCATGATATAAAACATCTTAGAGCCTACAAGACCATGGATTAAAATCAAAAGTCATCATCTAACTCTTAACATGCATTTGGCCGAAACTTTAACATATGTTCTTCATGGTTTTTGCACAACAAAAACATAAGACATAAGAAAACTTCATGAAACCATAGCATAGCAATTATGTTGTAGGTGAGGGGAACTTACAATTGTTTCTTAGAGAATTCCTTTACCCTACTTCAAACCTTCTCTTAGCCTTCTAGCCCTTGCCTTAGGTTCTTCCCTTTGGAAGCTTGATGGGTGATGAATGCTTCCCAAAGCTCTCGGCCACACAAGAAGAAAAAGAGCTCTCAAAGCTTGCGGCCAAGGAAGCAAGGAAAAGAGATGGAGACCTTCCCTAACCTCTCGGCCAAAACCCAAAGGAAAGAGAGAGCAAGGCTCTCTCGGCCAAAAGAGAGAAAGGAGAGGGAGAGAGGGCTCACGGTGAGGAGAGGAGAGAAATGAGAGAAATGAGACTTTGGGTGGAGTGGGGAGACTTATATAGAGTGAGTGGAGAGAAGAGTTTCAATCCAAGTTTACCAC
>NW_027434087.1:0-4823 GCF_044706935.1 Curcuma longa
CTGTTGATCGGAGATAGACTTTGATCGTAGCCGTTGATTAAATAAGGATAAACTTTATCTTTAATAAAAGATAAAGAGATTTATCCTTAATAAAAACTAAGTATTTATCTTTTATATAATAAAAGATAAATCTTATTTTTTTTCTTTTTTTGCAACCGCCATATCCAAAAAGTCCAAGTCTTCTTTGCTGGCCAAAGTCAACAGTGAGGTCAACGGTCAAAGTCAACGGTCAAAGTGAATAGTTTGACTTTTGTTTATTTTCCTGTAAAATCTTTGGTTGGGTGATTTTGACCAACCGGAGTTAGGCTCACCCGAACCCGACTCCGGCCTTTTGCCCTCGAGCGTGCTTCCTCCCGGCTTCTCGTCCCTCGGACTTCGCGCACGTCCTTCTCGCTCCACCGGCGTACTCTTCTGTAGCTTCCACGTCCCTCGGATTGCACCGAGCCCGTCGGCTCACTTCCCCGCGCAACCCTTCTCGTTCGCTACGTCTTACGCTCGACTTCCTCCGTACCTAAGTTCCTGCACACTTAGCAGAGAAATTAAAACAACACAGGACCTAACATAACTTGGTTGATCACATCAAAACTAACCAGGGCACCAATAATTATTACAACACGTGCAAACAAATACAGGATATAACAAGTACATGGCATAGTTGGAAATTAAAATTTTCAGAATAACAATTATTCTACGTGTACCTGATAAATGACATTGAGCGGGGTTGGCATAAATCAAGTGACCCTTGTCGAAGTTCCACATCTACTGGTGATCCACGTCAAGCTCTCGTCTAGATGACTTCCAAAGCCACAAGTTGCATCACCATCTTCGGTACTAGCTGATGATCGGCAATGGTCGATACGAGAGAAAATTTTAATTTCAAAAAACATACAACAATATTTGTCGCGATCAATTTCCAGGGCTTTCTAATTATCACCGAGAATAGTATTCTCGGTGTAGTTTTCGGTGGTCAACCTTTGACCACCGATAAAGGGCATATGACTGGAACCTTTCCTATGTTGATGGAATATTCTCCGGAAGCTTCACAAGCTTCTTGCAATGACAAATCCTAGCAACAACTAGACGACTAAACCCTAGCTTATGGAAGCAACTTGTGGTGGTTGGCAACAACCCTTCACAAGGGCTCCAGCGGCTAGTAGCATCTCCAGTGATCGGCGGGTATAGTCAACAATAAATTAAAGCTCTTGGCCGTGGTACACTCACCCTTTGATGGCTTCACAAACCACCGGTGGTGGCTTAGGCTCTCGGCCATGCATGAGGAACCAGAATGGCGGATAGAAGCATCCCCAGATTTACTTCTTCCAGCCACGGGCAACAATTGCCGCTGTTGGGATTATCCCAGTGCAATGCGCATATTTACATGTTTTGCAAACATGTGCAGCAGAAATATACAAATAATTAAACTAATTATTATAACAACACACGCATGCAATACAGGAAATAACATGTACAAGGTATGATTGGAAATTAAAATTTTATAAAATAGTAAATAATTCTGCGTACCTCATTGATGACATTGAGCAATGTTGGCATCAATCGAGTGATCCTTGTCGAAGTTCTGCCTCTACTGGTGATCCACTCCAAGCTCTCGTCTGGGCGGTTTTTGAAGCCACGAGTCACGTCATCGTCTTCGATACTAGTCGATGATCGATAACAATCGATTCGAGAGAAAAACCTTATTCCGGAAATACATGACAACGTTTATCACGATCATTTTTCGGGGCTTTCATACTATCACTGAAAATCGTATTCCTGGTGTAGTTTTTTATGGTCAACATTTGACTTCTGATTTAGGACAAACAACCAGAAACTCTTTCCGACAATGATGGAATGATTGTCAGGAAGCTTCGCAAGCTTCCAGCGATAATAAATCCTGGTAAAAACACGACGACACAACCCTAACTTTCGGCAGTGATTTGTAGCGGCTGAAGATAATTTTCGGCCATCGAGGATGTTTTGATAACAACTTTGAAAGGCTCCTATCCAGCAGCAACTCCTGTACACGAAGAACAACAAGACAACCAGAAGGAGCATCACAAGCCCGTCAAATAGCTTCTTCTCTGATGGGTGATCATAGCAGGGAAGATCAACCTGTCGGCGTTCAACGGCAAGCGATGAACCTACGAGAAGAAGCTTGCGGAGAAGCCAGTCGGATACCTTCTCTTCGCCTCTAGCGATAGCCGCTGCAACAAGAAGAAAAGGAATAGGCAGTGGCTTCTGTGATAGGGAGGAAGAAGCTGTAGGATCGAGAACACACGCTAGAGGGGTGTGAATACCGAGTGTACGCTTTTTCATGATTTTTGATTTTACGATTCGAGTACGTACGGAAGTAAATTATAAAATCGATAGTAGAAATGAAAGAACAAAAAAAAAATAAAGAGACACTTTATTTTTACTTGGTTCACAACCCAAGGCTACTACTCCAAGGCCCATGGTCCTTAACCGTTTACTGCGGGCAATCTACTAAGTAACTTGCCCCTTACGACAGCAAGTTTATTGAATACAAAAGACTTTCAAATCTGGTATAAAAAAATATTAAATTAATTACATTACCGAATTTAAGTTGAATCTCCTAAAAATGGTGAACTCGGCGAAGCGGCGGCTTTCGGGATGAGCTGGATCGTGTAGAGCGCCGACGTCGAGAAAATCCGCACGAGAGAGTTGAAAGAATGGAGCGTTAGGGTTGTGTCTCAGCTGCTACTCATGCATGGCTTATACACTACACCTGAGTCGACTCAACTGTAGATCTGGGTTGATTCCAGTCGACGTGGCTGATAACTTTTCCTTGGGCTCGTTATCCGCTGCCTGAGTCGACTCAGGTTGCCAGCTGAGTCGACTCCAGTCTGATGTGGAGTCTGCCGGATAGAAATTGACTCTGAGTCGACTCCAGTGCCTGTCTGAGTCGACTCCAGTCCAAATGGCGAAAAACCAATGACGATGACTTTCGGTGCTGACTCAGCTTGAGTCGACTCCAGCCATCATCTGAGTTGACTCCAATAGCAAAAATCAGCATTTTTGCCCCGGAGTCTACGTTTCTCGGTTTTTCTGATCCTGCACAAAAAGTTAGCAAATAACATGCAAAGTAAGCTTACTTGAGTCAGTTCCTGGAACTAACTCAGGGTCTTAACATCAGGTCTCCAGTGAGACCCTGGGTTAGACCGACGCCTAATGTTCCCCTCGGGAACGCGTCCTCACCCACTCCTCTCAGAAGAATTTACCTGATGCCAACCGAGTCCTCCTGACTCGTTGGATTTTTGCTCGGCTCTGTCTTCGGCCCCTAGGGTTTGTGCTGCTACTCGGTCTTTCCCGACCAACCCAGTCTTCTGCTGCAACTCGATCCTTCCCGATCAGTCCAGTCTTCTGCTGCGGCTCGGTCCTCCTGACCAACTCAGACTTCTACTGTGGCGTGGTCCTCTAGACCAGCCCAGACTTCACTTGGTGCTTTGACTATACCAAGACTTCAGTGCCTAGCTTCCACTAGTACTTAGTCAAACCTGTGCTCCCTACACACTTAGATCAACATATTAGTACAACATACACACTTAACTTGAACCTAGTTCCATTATCAAAACTCAGGTTTGATCTGCTGGTGCTCCCTGCACTAACAGAAGCAACCCATAGCTAGGGTTTTCCAGCCTCGCTTGCAGCCTGGCGACTCTTCGGTCCGGTGACACCCTCGTACGGACGGGGCTTGGATGGCAGAGCACCCGCGGGGAAGATGAGGAGTAGCACCATGATTCTCTATTTTCTTGCACGATTAGGGAAGAAAAAGAAACCCACACGTCGAAGGGCTCGGCTAGCAACGCTCGCACGAAGGAGGGCTCGCCGGAGCAGGGGACGGTGCCTCGCTAGGGGCCCTCTGTTCTCCTCTGGCGGACGGCGCACGGGGCAGCGTGAGGGCGGTGTTCTAGAGTTTCCACGCTTCGTTGCTTTCCCTCTAACCTCCTACTATTGCCCCTCATTTTATACATGGTCACCATGAGATTATCGGCGTTGGAACCAAAATCGCCAAAGACACCGTCTTGTGGTTCCGGCAGACGCGAGTGTTGCGCGAGAAGAAGAAATCGTGAGAAGGAATCGTGCGCGGGCCAAGCCAGAAGAAGGATGAACTAGGGAAAGAAAAAATAGACTGAACCATTACTATAGTAAACCCAAATTTAGGATTTACTATAGCAAACCGGGTTTAATCTTAGTTTGCTTGTTTCACTAATCAAACGACCTCTGATTTGAGCCAAACTAGTTTTGTTCAATTTTTCTTTGTAAGACAAATCTCCTCATCTCTTTTATTTTGCCAAAATAATTTACATTATGAACCAAACCAAGTTGGTTCAATTTAGTTCCAACATCAAATCGTTTGGTTCAATAACCAAAACACCTCCGATTTGAATGAAATCAGTTTCATTAATTTTGTCTACATAAGACGAATTTCATCATTTTATCCTTTGTTCGATTCAACTAGACTTTATTTCTCTCGATCTGAGAATCTAATTCTCAAACTCGTTTTAAGTCCGAAAGAAAAAATAGACTGAACCATTACTATAGTAAACCCAAATTTAGGATTTACTATAGCAAACCGGGTTTAATCTTAGTTTGCTTGTTTCACTAATCAAACGACCTCTGATTTGAGCCAAACTAGTTTTGTTCAATTTTTCTTTGTAAGACAAATCTCCTCATCTCTTTTATTTTGCCAAAATAATTTACATTATGAACCAAACCAAGTTGGTTCAATTTAGTTCAACATCAAATCGTTTGGTTCAATAACCAAAACACCTCCGATTTGAATGAAATCATTTTCATTAATTTTG
>NW_027434088.1:0-1092 GCF_044706935.1 Curcuma longa
TTCACTATATTAATCTTAATTAAGGGACTGAATTGGAATGTAGTGGAGGTTTTACCTTTTTTGCCTCTAAACATTTATATTTTTTCTCTCTAAATTTATCATTTTAGTTCCTTAGATTTGATAAATTATTATATGTATATATCATTTAGCTCCTCCCTTTTTAAGATTCTCACAAACTTTTAAAACAATAAACCTTTTTAGAGCAAATTATTTATTATACTTCTAAAATTTATCAATTTTAAGTTTGTTAAGTTAAGAAACAAAATAATAAATCTATCAATAATAAATTTGACACAAACTATAAGTAAATCATGTGATCTTAATTATATCTAATATACTCATCTTCAATCTTATTCTCATTTACGAAGGAATCAGTATCGCACAGGGTTTTAGATTAATTTGGATGAAATGAAAAAAAAAATGACATCATAGTTATAGCATTATTTAACTTGCAAAATATCATCATACAATTAGGAAAGTAACATACAATGAAATCTTACAATTATAATAAAAAAACTAATAATTCTACATAGGCACTTGGCTTATTTTATTTTTTAAAAAATTAAATATCTATTATCTTATTTAATTTTATTTTGATTGCCATTGAAGGTGGATTTACGCATGAACTAAGGGGTCATGACTCTGCTCCCGGGGCATAGCTGAGTTGGTTACGACGGAGCAGACTTGTAGAAGAGGGCAAGGGTTCAAATTTCGACGAAGTCGGGCAATATCCTCCTCTGTCATGGTCAACTGTAGTTTTTCGATTTATTTCCTCACAGATAGTCGTGAGGCCGACCATGTGAAGCCGTTGGAGTGGTGGATTCCACCTTTTGCAGAAGAAGAGCCATGACCCCTCCTTCCCAATGTTGAAGGAAAAGATGAAGCACACCATCGAGATCGTCCCGCCCAAAAAAGAGGAAGGTGGCGGCGAGAAAAAAAGGAGAAGGGCACAGAGAAGGACAAGGCTGCCAGTGAGAAGAAAGAGGAGGAAAAGAAGGGAGGCGAGAAGGAGAAGAAGGATGAGGTAAAGAAGCAAGAAGCGATGACCATGACAACAATGGCGACGACGGTAATAAAGGGCAATAGGATGCA
>NW_027434089.1:0-1133 GCF_044706935.1 Curcuma longa
TATAATTTATACATCTCCTTTATTCTTATATAAGGGAATTAAGATCGAATATTTTTTTCTAATTTCTAATATCAATTCTTGGATAACTTTATAAATCATTTAATATCTACTTCCTATGATATTTCAATATCTTCTGTAAGTGTTGGAATGTCATCTGGTCCAATTGCTTGAAGTTTGAATTCTATGATAAAAATTTAAATTTCTATACACTTAATTTAACCTAAACATTCAATATAAAAACAATGGTTTTAAATAGAGGAGCTTTTAGATGTATGTCCGATTGTGTTGTACCATTTAAGTGATTTTTTTCAATAAGATTGTGGTACAATGGATACTCTATGGATAAGAGGTCTAGGCTGTTTGAGAGTACCATGTAAAAGCTAGTGTGCTAGAGATGAAAAAAATGCTGTAATGGATGGATGAGATTATTAGATAAGATTTAAAAAAAGATGAACTAATGACACAAAATTCAGAAAACTTTATTTAAAATTGAACATTTCATTGTTGGTGTTTTGTGTTCAGTACATGTGATCTTAAGTTGTGATACTGCATCTTTCTTCCAATTGATCGGACTGTGGAATAGAATCATATATCTTCGATTCTTCATCTATATCTAGAATCACTTTTTCTCTCTATTATGCTTATTTTCTACATGAATCTTTGTTGTAACATGCAATTGTCAACACTAATTTGAATGGGTGAACAGGTGATCCGGCAAAGACGTGCTAAAGGATGCATTGGAGAATTTGACGCAGATGTGCCAACATGTTCGCTCCACATTCAGGGAGACAGTAGACGATTTTAAAGCAAAAAATTAGTGATCATGAAGATTGATGATAAATATATTTATCTCTTTGTTTCCTCCTTTTCCTAGTTGTAGTTCCTAGTTGCAGTGTTAAATTAATGATTGAAAACAAAAAAAATGATAAATTCTAGTTAGTCGCATTGATTCAATCCCTGAGGTGATCGGTCCGGTCCTACGGAAGTTTTCCATCGGCCACCAGGGTAAATCGGGAAGCGCACGCAGCGGCCAACCCAGATGTCCAATATCCTTTGATTGCGATCTCTATTTGGAGAAAAAATTTTACAAATACGCCGTAGTTGGGGATCAAATCGCGGGTGTCTGGGTGACA
>NW_027434090.1:0-1635 GCF_044706935.1 Curcuma longa
GATGAAATGTCCCCGCCGATCCCTCGTGCGGACTTGGAGCAGGTTTATGCCTCTTTTGGTGTCGAGGAGGAAGCAGGGTTGGAATCTCTTCCGACAACGAAGGCTTCTACTCTAGTGACTGTTCGGGAGACGCGAGCTAGAAAAAGGCTTCGAGAAGCGAGGGGAAAGGCTGTTGTGGCTTCCGGGGGGTCCGAGACCATCGTCATCGACGTCCCGGAGGCTGATGTAGAGGGGCCGGTTTCCCCTTCTGGGATGAAACTTTTAGCGGCTTCTCCCTTAAAATCCCTGTCTCCTGAATCGCGCACCAAGCAGCGCCCTGATAAGAGGAAGGCATCGGCCACTCCTGCTGCTGCTTCAAAGAAGAGGAAGTCCAAGGTCGTCCGCCCTTCCCGATCTCCTTCGGCCATTCATGTGGAAGAGGCTTCTGGGGATGACCTCCAGAAGTACACCCGGGAGGTGTTACCTACTTTAGAGACGGAGACCATTTTTAGTCATATACACAGTTCCCTGGGCAAGGTATTTAAGTTTTATTTGTGGGTGTTGTCTTATCATAGCTTATTTAGGCGCCTTTCCCTATCTACATCCAGGTGGTGAGGCAATGCCAGGAGCTCCATCATCGGGTTCCTTCCCTGGAGTCTACTAACCAGCGCCTGGAGACCCAAGTAGTCGAGTTGCGAAAGCAACTTGAGGGTCTGGCTGGGTCGGAGGAGCACCGAGCCGTGGAGGAGGCAACCAGGGCTGAAGCTGTTGAGTTGAGGCAGGAGGTTAACCGCTTGCGAGTAGACGCCGAGCTTCGAACTTCCAGACTTCTGGAGTTGGAGCAGGAATTAGAAGGAAGTCGCGCCTCCACCCATACAGCTCAGCTGGAGTTAGGCAAGACTCGGCATGAGGTCGGTCTTCTTCGGAAAGTGCGGTCCAAGCTGGAAGCCGACCTCGCCGTGACTTATCAGCAGAAAGGAGTGCTTGGTTATGATCTGGAGCAGGCGCAGGGCCGGGTGCATAGCTTGGAATCCCAGCTGGCCGAGGAGAGGAAGCAGCGGGAGCTGGTGCTTGGTGACAGGGATAGGGCCTTTTCTGAGGTAGAGGCCCTTCAGAAGCAGGTGGCCGATCTCCAGAAGCAGGGAGAGGAACAAAAGGCGACCTTTCTGAGTTCTCCTGAGTTTTCAGGAGCTGTTGGGGACAAAGACCGGTACCATGCTTATGCATGGGTTTCAGGGGGCTGTGAAGCAGTTTATACGGTCGGGCTTGATAGCCAAGGGTACCGACTTGCGCTTCCTGAACTCGGAGAAGGTCTGGGAGGAGCTGCCTGCTTCGGAGAGGCCTGGTCATTAATTCACAGATGTTTCCTGGTTTCTGTAATGCTGATTTCGATAACTTATGTTTATCTTCCTCGTGGGAATGTTATTTTGCTGTATTATTTTGTTCCGGTAGTGATTTTCCTTTATTTCCCTTTAGTGAGGTGTAGTCTCTGTTTTCGCTATGGGTCTTGCCAGATCTTAACAGGTGATTGGGTTTTATGGTGGTCGTTGGTTTATAGAGGAGGGGACTGAGCAGGGCTGCGACCCCTCATATAAGTAGTGTGGTCTTTTAAAGGCTGCGAATTCTTATTAGAGATGCCGACCTATTCGTTTTAAA
>NW_027434091.1:0-1277 GCF_044706935.1 Curcuma longa
TGTTGCGGTTCGATTCTCTCTAACCAACCCAGACTTCTGCTGCGACTCGGTCGCACGAACCAGCCTAGACTTCTACTGTGACTCGGTCACCAAGACCAGCCCAGACTTCTGTTGCGACTTGGTCACCTAGATCAGCCCAGACTTCACCTAGTGCACTTGACTCTGCCAAGACTTACGCCTGATCCTCCAAATCAGGACTTCCCTTTGCCTAGCCTACAGCTAGGACTTTCCCTTGCCCAACTTCACTCACCAGGACTTCCCTTGCCCGATCGTCCAGATCAGGACTTCCACTACCTAGTCTAACCGACTAGGTCTTCTCGCTCACTTTCACATATCCAAACATGAGTCCTGTTTAGATCTTGGTATCAGCCTCGCCAGACTTAGGTGTATTGTCAAACATCGAAACTCTAGACAAGATCTGAGTGCATATTGCACCAACAAGAGGTTGATTAATTCTGAAATTAGTCATGTGTTGGTGCAGTTTGCACTAACGGTCAAACTCAAGTTTTGATGAATGACAAATAAGTTAAAGTTAGGGTTGTTGTGGTTTTAACCTCTTTACTAAGTGTGCAGGGTCGAAAGACTTAGAACCAGACACCAGGCTGAAGTCCAGGGTGGTTGAACCCTGGCAGAAAGTCCAGTTGGGTCCGCGACAGAGCCTGACAACTGGCCGAAGACCAAGTTGGTTGAGACTTGGCAGAAAGACCAGGGTGGTTGAGCCTTGGCAGGAAGTCCTGGTGGGTTAAGAAGTTAAGTAGAGCTGCACAAGGTAAGTGAGGTAAGTCACTGGAGGAGCGAACCAGTGAGGACGAGTCCAATTTTGGACTTTAGGCACGGTCCAGTCTAGATCCATTTGGGTGATCTAAACTGAGAGACCTGGTTAGATCCTGGTCCGGAGACAAGAATTATCTCATTTAACTTTGAATTTTATCTTAGTCCAAATAAATTGTGCTAGGATTTACTTGAGACTAACATCTGATTTTGCAGGGGTCTTTTTACAAATTACTCCTCATAATTTCTCATTTGGCAAAATCTAAAAATGTATTTACTATTATCAATAATAAAGAATCATACTACTAATAAAGATTTTATTCTTTTCAAAAATAAAATATAGTTTTTTGTTATAATAACACATTATAATATTTCATTGCTTTTATTCTTTTTAAAAAATAAGAAAGAATTTTTTTCCGTTGCTATAATAACATTGCTTTTAACATATTTCATTGCTTTATTCCGTTCTTGAAGCCACGTCACTCAAAGGATAAAACTTCTTCACG
>NW_027434092.1:0-4654 GCF_044706935.1 Curcuma longa
AGCAAGACTTTTACAATATACATCCCTACATGGTTGATGATCATTTTCTAGTCTCCTCTTGGCCAAACCATCCAAGTTGCTAGCATAATGAAGGTGATTCTTCTTCGAAGGCTGAGTTCATGCAACGAATGAAGAACGTATTCATATGGATACCAAAGAGGCGTAGCCATTCTAACCATTCTAAGATATATCAAATCAAATTTGCTGCCAAGATTGTTACATTCACGCAACAAAGGTGACAACTAGATAACAAATATGTATACTGTAGGATCAAAGAGAGCGCTAAAGGGGGGTCAATAGTGCTATCTTGTTGCATTTTTTCGATTTCATAAAATCGTTAAATGCATTCGATTGTTCGTGAATAAACTTAAACAAAGATCAAGTTGCAACGGAAATAACAATTACAAACAAACACAAGGAGGCAAGTTTTTTTATTTGGTTCACAGCCACAGGCTGCTACTCCAAGACCCACGATCTTTGATCATTTACGTTTGAGTAATCCACTAATTACTGAGAGGAGTTGTAATGATTTACAAAATCAAAAATATGATAATAAATTTATCGTACTTAAATTAAATGCATACAAGTAAATCATTACCAAATCACCGGAGGTTAAGATGAAGACTTGCGGTGCAAAACTCCAGTGTTACCACGGCTTCCAGAGTGATCGTTCGCACATAGACTGCCGTCGACTTGCTATAGAATGACTTGAATTGATGTGTTGAGGCCTTCTGTCGAAGGTCTTTTATAAGGCTTTTCGGGCGCCTAGAATCCCTTTCCAGGCGCCTCCACGACGTCTGCTGATTCACCATCGATGCTGCTGACCTGACACTTTCAGGCGCCTGTATGCTGACGTGGAGGTTCCGGATGAACTTTCACTACCACTATATTAATTCAAACCCAGGCGCCTAGAACCAATTCGGGCGCTTAGAAGCTAGGTGTCCCAACCACTGGGAAGACACCATCTCACCACTTCGCTAGCCTGGTTCGCTGACGTCTAGTTGCCTGGATTCACAATCTAGGCGTTTAGACTGCCAATCGTCTGGATTTCGGATAGAGTCACCTGGAATCAAAGTTCCCACCTCTCCAATCCTGCATTATAAGTTAGTGCAAAAACTAAGATTGCAAAAAAGGAATAACAGTTTTCGAATTGTTAAGTGGTCTTAACTTCAGGTTTCCAGTGAAACCCTGGGTTAGACCGACGCCTACTGCTCCACTGTGGGAACACACCCTTACCCACTCCACTCAGAAGAATTTACTTGATTTGCCAACAAGTCCTCCATACTTGTTGGACTTCCCGCTTAGCCTTGATCCTCGGCTACTAGGATTTGCTTCTAGGTCTACTGGTCCACCTAACCGCCTAGACTTCCACCACGCATTTGGTCCTTCTGACTTGCCTGGACTTGCACATGGTGCAATTAACTTTGCTAAGACTTCTACCTGATCCTCCAATCCAGGACTTGCCTTTGCCTAGCCTCAACTAGGACTTACTTACTTTGCCTAGCCTCAACTAGAACTTACTTTGTCTAGCGTCAACTAGGACTTTCCTGTACTCCATGCACACTAGATAATCATATCAGTACATGTTGGGATGTATACCAGAATCCTAGCTATCTATGTAAATAAACATTCTGAAATAAGAATCATATTTGGTCAATATTTGCATTTAGTTTTTATGCAAGTGTCCATTTAATCTATATTGTAGATAAACATGGTGTGCGGAGTCACACACAGAAGACCATGTTATCAGTTCCTTATAGATTACAAATAGTGTTCACAACCAAGATGAATTGGACAAACCATTGGATTGGTTGTAGTGTAATTTGATCTTAGTCTGTCTTGACTATAGAATTACACTAGTACACTCAGTGTGTATTGAGCAGGACCATCTGAGGATTGTTCGATTTATACTGACTATATAATCGAACTAAACCTCTGTTGCTATGAATGTACATGCTCTTAATTCCTATATAATAACAAACACATGTACTTAGTATATACTTCCTTGATTCATCAAAGGGTGAGATTTAGAGCAATAGATCAAAAGGCCCGATGAGTTGAGAGGTATTATTATGTACATAGTGTGTTGTTGATTATAGAAGGAAACTGTGTCCTATAATCTAGGCTGATGATATCCCCTTGAGGAGCTCATAAAGGATTATCATGTAAACCCTGCAGGTGGACTCAAATCCGCATGATAACAAAGGATGAGTGGTACTACTCTCAGAATCAGAAGTTAATTAAATTCGAGTTGTCAGTAACTCATTTAATTAACGGACATACGATATCTTAAATACAGGGAGATTAATGTACTTATAGTAAGAAAGAGCCCATACTATAATATGAGATTGGTGCGGTAATGCAATAATAACTTTCTAGTGGAATAAGTTATTATTGATGGGCTTGAAGTTGGGTGTTCAGGGAGAACACAGGAAGCCCAAGTCCATCAGGAGGCCAAAACCAATTTCTCATCTAGGTCCCTGCTGTAGCCTCTGGATAAAACCTCGTTTCCACCTAAGAAAATTATATGAAAGTTCGGATAGAAAATTTTAAGAATTTCTGAAATTATTTTTTCGAAGAAAAATTTTATTAAGAAATTCCGATTAAAATTTTCGTTACGAAATTATTAATTTTCTTTCGCAGAGAAAATTAATTATAATTTTTCTAATCAAATCTGGATGAGATTTGATTTGATTAGAATCAAATCTGGATGAGATTTGATTTGATTAGAATCAAATCTGGATTAGATTTGATTTGATTAGAATCATAATTTTATCTCTTCCGCAGACAAAATTGGTTATGATTTTTCTAATCAAATCTAGATAAGAAGATTTGATTTGATTATAATCATACCAAATTTTGTGAGATGACATAACTATATAAAGGGGGGTTTAGGGGAGGCAAAAGAACACACAACAAAAGGTTTCTCCTCCCCTCTAGGGCCGACCAAGGAGAATCAAAGCAAATTTTTTTTCTTGCCTTCCGCCGCTCACCCTCCTTCTTCTCTTCTCTTCTTTTGTGGCTGGCAATCCAAGCCCTCCCTTCCATTAGGGCCGACGGCCAACAACAAGAAGGAGGAGAAGAGAAAGATAGAAGGAAGAAGAGCTTGCTTTATTGCTTGTATTCTTGCCATCGGAGAGAAGAGACTTGGTGGAATCATCTCGAAGGATCGTTGTCCACACAACGTTCGAGAAGAGGAGAGGATATACAGCAGAAGATCGAGAGGTCTTTAACTCCTTCTAGACATCCCATTAAGAAGAGGTATAATTTAATAATTTAATAATTTAATATTTCTGCTATAATTAAATTATTCCTTTTATCTCGGATCCTGTAAACCAAATACAAGAGCCCAATGATCTAAATGCGTTGATCAAACCTTGGTTTGATTAACTATGAGGGCAATTTGAAATCGTTTCTAGAAAATTTTTGTTCAGCAAGAATTCACCGGAATGATTTTTCAAGACTTTCCCATCAGTACACAACACACACTTAACTGAACATCGTGTCATCATCAAAATCAAGGTTCGATCATCTGGTGTTTCCCTGCACCAACAATCTTCTCCTTTTTGATTATGGCAACCCAAGTTTCAAGTTAAGAAAATATTTATGATATTCAAGAATTTAACTCATGATCAACATTCAACACATGCTTGTAAAATAATATTTCATGTAATGTGCAATAACATGAATGTGCAATGACCTATCTCCCCCTGCTTTCAAGGCTCCCCCTGAATTCATACTTGTTTTGAAATCAACAAAGTTTAAAAAACTTTTTATTCACTCCCCCTGAACTTGACATGGTTTAGTTTTGATCATATTGATACAAAACCATTCAAGTTCTTAAAAATATTTTAAAAACTACTTTTAATAATCTTTGAAATAATTTTGAACTTTTTCAACAAATAACCTGAATTTGAAAACATGAGTTCAGAAAACATTTTTAAACTTTTAAAAGTTTTTGAACTTAGAAAAAAATTTGAACTTAAAGAACTTGAAATCTTATATTACTCTCCCCCTTTGACCTAATCAAAATAAATAATGGTTTTGAGTCCAAGCATGTTATAAATAAATAAAATACTTAGATAAAAAAGTATTTATTTGAGGGGCGAGTGTCCAACTTAGGTTTTAGTTAAGTACTAAACAGTATTAGCTTGACCCAATTAGTCAAGTTCAAGTGTATCATTCAATTTAACTTATGCTTAGGGACACTTAACTTGATTCAATATTTTTGTTTAAAGCCCAAGTTAGGTTCGATGAACTGATATAAGCATCTAAGACTCAGGTTAGAATCCTATGCATCTCACACCGTTCTAAGTTTCACAATCACAAACAAGTTAGCTATTGTGCTTTATGAGATGGTCATCCTAGATCTATAGGTACATGCTTTCTAGAGAAATTATATGCTTGGCTAGTCTAGAGAAAAACTTTGGTCTAACTAGTTTAGGATGTGGCAAAGTAGCTTTGGCTAGTTCGACCTAGCTAAGTAGACCAAGTAAGGTACTCCTTACCCCACTTGACTACTTAAACTGGGTTTCCCGAACGTACTATCATCTCGCTCCACCTTGGTACTATGTTGTGTTAGATTTGAGAGGTGTCCTAAGGCAATCGCCTTATGGTTATACTATTTATTAGATAAATAGCAATTCACTATTTG
>NW_027434093.1:0-42162 GCF_044706935.1 Curcuma longa
TATTGCCAAGGAGAAAACAGAATAGACAGCTATGCCCCGAAATGTGACAGGTGATAGATGATCTAGCATGCATTTTGCGCTTTATATGAATCTAGCACCAACATACAAAAACAAAATACTATTTCAAGTTCCTCAAATCTCCACAATTTTGACATGGTTAAAAACTTAGAATTCCCATTACTATGACATGCTGGCACTGTATTATATAATTTAGTGTTCATATAGAATTTTGACTTGGCATTAGAACTGAATTTTAACATAGAATGAAAATAGAAGGCGTATTAATCCAATGTTTGCTCATAATTAACAAACATAAGCCCAACTTCCATTTAGTTGACTTGTAAGTTGTTGAATTAGTAACCTAAGTGATACATCGATGATTGGCTTTGCATAAATGTCAACGCGGCAACATAAAGGGCCTAATAATAAAATCAAGGTCAACCAGATTTGATAAAAATCTGAAAATCATATGGACAGGTAGTTGTTGAAAAACCATACTAGATATAGTAAAAGTAAGAACAAATGAGTGTTTGAAAGCAAGAATAGCTCTTCAAGAAAAACATTATAAATTCGATACTAACCTCTGGGAATAAATAACCTGCTTGAAGTTTAGCCATATTTGCATTTCTTGCAACCTTTGTCTTGTAAGCTTCAAACAAAATTTTCATGTTTCAGTTTGCTGAAGGTGTAAATAATCATTATTTTGAATGTTCTAGAAGAAAACACGTCTGTTACCTAACTTAAAGCTGCAGACTACTATAAGGAGGATTACAGCTCTAAGAAAAATATTCGCCATGAATATGCACAAGCAATGAGTTTAGTGGCACATCCAGCACACTAATAGAATTAATGAATCTTGTAAAAAAAACTGAGTCATATATCTAACTGGATACATGTTCGAAAATTGACAACTGAATTGGACAGTACACAAGGAGTGTTCGAGAATTCCACATCACACCATCAACAAAACTAGAAAAATGTTAAAATTTGCAAAAAATAGTGTGAGCAAAACATAATTCAACATCTTCCCATTTTAGTATAGTTAGGTCTAACATATAACTATGGAGTATTGAAAAATGAATACCTTATTAATTACAACCTTGTAACATGAATGATATGTCCAAAATTGGAATTGGACATCTGTTAAACTGACAACTTGAAGAACAAGATTGCATACTATATAGTCAGCCACTTACATTGGTAAAGTTTTTACCAATTAGACAAGGGAAGGAAGAGGTGATGGTTAAGGAATACCAACAGAGTAGGAAGAGTTTCCAATGAGTTTTGATGAAGTATTCTGGTGGACCGCTGCCACAGTGATTGTATGTGCCAGGTTACACACAAGAAAATAACAAACTAGGGCATAAAAACAGTTAAAAACACAAGGAAACAGATGACCACATGGCATATTTCCACCAACAAAAAATCTTAGTTTTATTAGGCAAGAATTGGTATAAGTATTGCATTAATCTAGGTTGCCAAGACAAAAACTATCTATAAACCTCTCAAAGAGACTGCTCTACAATAACAAGTCATACCAATTTACAGCTCCTTTGTTAATTTATTATTAGCTAAACGTTTAGAATGAATGAAATGTGATCAACAATGCTAAAAAAGGAAATTGTAATCAGTTGAATTCCGTAAATTTGTCTTCTGAGGTTATCCTATAATCTATAGACAAAAAAACTTTTTCAAGATATTCTTGGATAGTAATTTATTTTAAGGATTCTGTTTTCAACTTTCCGGTGTTTCTATCCTGAGGCTTTTCTCGATTAAAATTGCAGGAGAATAGAGGTTTCATCTACTTTGTATGAATCTTTTGTCCATCAAAATTGGAAGGATGCCTTCTCTCTGTTTCTTCCCTTCCTTCTCCTATGGGCTTCAAATGTTAAAATTAACTAATTATTTGAGGATGGCAAGGGAGTTAATGATTCTACTATTCCTTCTCAACTGAGCCATCCTAGTTAAATGTGATAAGTTATGTGAGTTTGTTTTACATGTGCTTAGCAATTGACATGCTAAGGCTAAATATATATTTAATAGTAGGTAGCCTTCTTTTCCATTGCCTCATCTATAGACTATGTTTAAACTAACACCTTTATTAAGGTTTCTAGAGGTAGAGTGGAAGGTAGAAAAAATTACATTCACTGTAAGTTGGCTTGGTTTAAACAATCCATGAACAACCAGTCGTGAAAATAGAGGTGGACTTGTTTACAAAAATATATCTTTTTAACCGAGTAGTTTTAATTATTAATTTTTTCCTTTTTGCAAATTCCACGAATTTTTAGCTACATCATGGTTCGGGGAAACTAAATAATCATCATTAACGGTTAAAAAAATCATACTAAAAATTGCAAGTGGAGGATAGAATTGCTCAAAATTATAGAGCTAAAGAAAAGTGAAGCCAGGATTAACAAAAATCTGACAGTGTTTTCGACACTCGACCCAACTCTTCAGCCATCAAGAACAAAAACAGCAAGCCAAGTAACAATTTGCCAACCAGGCGAAAAGTAAAAAAAGATTCGGAATGGCCGCAGATTAATCGAACAAGATAAAACAACAACAAACTGGCGATATCATTCCAAGACGTAGGAAGATGATATTGTTACCGGTCTCTTCCGCCGAAGAAGCTGACACGCACCTGCACACTCCAGGATTTCTGACTGGAAGAGACACATTCCGAGACCTGCAGCGTGATTCCGATTCAAATAAGAAAAACAAATGGTAATCGGAACCTTACGATGAATAGTCTGATCGAAGCACCTCAAACTGTTGGTGGCGGGGAAAGAGTGGCCGCCTAAGAAATCGGAGGATCTCGAAGAAACGGCCATTGAAATCTGCAGCGCGAAGGACGCCATCTCCTTCAAACGCTAGACAAAAACAAGCTCCGCCGCCCTCGCCTAAACCCTAACACTTTGTTTGGATGGGGTGAGAGAAGGTTCATTAACGGAAAGGGAAGGATGGGGAAGGGAAGGAAAGGAAGGGGAAGGGAGGTATTTATATTTTTCTTGTTTGGAAGGAAGGGAAGGTTTATCAACGTAACATATGCTATTTTGTTTGGGAGAAAGGGGAAGGAAATGAAGGTTAAATATATAAAATTATAAAAATATCCTTACTTGTTAAAATAGATCTATAATAATTTAAAAATAATTGTTCGTTAGGTATTTTATTTTATCTAATGCCTTATAACTATTCGTTCAATGAGTTTGTCAATCGAAATTATAAACTAAATATATAAAATTATAAAAATATCTTTATTTTTTAAAATAAATCTATATGTAAAAAAATATATATAGCTCATAAGATTAACAAAAATTAATATTTACAACTTAAATAAATAAAAAATTTTAAAAATAATAAGTAGATATATAAAAAATATGTGAAATACAGAATTTATATATTTTGGTACGATAAAAGATAAATCAATATTTTTATAAAAATTTACTTTATATATATATTTTTATAAAAATTTATTGATGTAAAAATTTATGACGAAGGTTAACATCAAGGAGTGCGAGTGACGACTATGTTACGTGACGAGGAACAACGGTGCAAAAATCTAATAGATAAGTTATTTTAATAATTAATATTTTAATATAAAAATAAAATTGAAATAAATATGTTTTCACATTTCCTTCCCCTTCCTTCGTACGTGACGAGACTCGACGAGGCCGCGATGACTGCGAGTGAAGGCGGCGAGCTTGAAGCCAAGGGTTGACGAGATAACTACCTCGTGTCGGGTCGGATCCTCCCATCCAACTGTGGAATCCGATAGCTGCACCTGATCCGACCCAATTACATCACATAATTTGATAATATTTTTTTTAAGAATAATCTATAAAAACAAAAATAAATATTTATTGTATTAATTTTATAAATAATGAGTGCAAAAGTTGGTTGAGATGCCTTATCTCAAGTGGTAAGTATGGAGATATGTGTTATTTGAGATTTTGGATTCGAATCCTCTTAGCAACATATACTTGTTGATTAAGGTGCTATGCGATTCAAGTCTTAGCAACATGATTGAGGCCGTTTCATAGAGTTTTTTTGATATGGGGCCGTTTCGATTCAGCGGTGGGACCGGTCATTATAAAAAATTTATTCAGTTTCATACAAAAAATGGTGGGACCAGTCATTATAAAAAGTTTATTCAGTTTCATCCAAAAAATCCCTGATATGAGGCTGTTTCATTCAAAAAATTCCTTAGAGGATTTTCTGATATGAGACCGTTTCGGCGGTAGGACCGATCATTATAAAAAGTTTATCCATTATGTTCAGCGGTGGGATCAGTCATTATAAAAAGTTTATCCACTATGATTACAACGCAGCAGAGTTGTAGAAGAGAGCAAGGGTTTGAATCGTGTAGGACCGCTAAGGTGGCGGTGCGAAAACTCGGATAGAACCCGGCCCATTACCGGCCCAAAATCAAGTTCCAAACTTGCGGTAGCCCCTATAAATACCGCCTCCGCTAAGCTTGGCTTCAGTCCTTGCAGCCACTCTGTGTTCTTCCTCTTACTCTACGTGTGCGCGATCGCCTCCCTGCTTCGACCTCTCCACCGCCGCTTCGATCGTTCCTCCGCCGCCACGCGCTCGATTCAGCCCTCATCGGGACGCTTCAGGACCTTGCTTTTCTTGGTCGTTTGCATTCTGCCCTTGGATCGCTCTAGGGTTTGGGTTTTGAAGCTGCGGTGTTGTTCTTGCTAATGTTATTTTGGGGTGTGTGTGCGTGTGCGATTCCAGGATGCTGATCTCGATCTCTATGTCTTCGACGAATCTGTATATCAAGGAATCGAGGACCTCCTACTTCCTCGTGATCTGCTTCGTTTTGGTTTTCATCTGATCTCCGACTTTTTGATCGAGATCCTGTTTCGATCATCCCGATTTGTGCTAGGGTTTTTTTTGTTTATGATGCCATTCGTTCGTCCCAATCCGGCGGAGAAGGATGCAGAGCCGTTCGTGGAGATCGATCCCACGGGGCGATACGGACGATACGATGATTTGCTGGGCGCCGGCTCCGTGAAGCGGGTGTACCGTGGTTTCGATCAGGGGGAGGGCATCGAGGTGGCGTGGAACCAGGTGCGGCTGAGAAGGTTCGCCGATGATGGATCGGCTTTTCGCCGAGGTGCGTATCCTACGATCGCTGCGGCACGAGAACATCATCACTTCCTACAAAGTGTGGACGGACGACGAGAGCAACACACTCAATTTCATCACCGACTTCTGCACCTCCGGCAACCTCCGCGAGTATCGGAAGCGGCAAGAAGTGGTCACGCCAGATACTGAAAGGTCTTGAGTACCTCCACAACTAGGAGCCCTGCATCATCCACCGGGACCTCAACTGCTCCAATGTGTTCATCAATGGCAACGTCGGCCAGGTTCATTACGCCATCAAAAATTACTCTTTTACAATTTTTATATACCCAATTGATTTCCACAACAATCTATTTGCTGGGACTTTCATATCGGCTTTATCTAATCGTTCATCTACTCTTTACAGGTGAAGATAGGCGATCTAGGTCTGGCAGCGGTCGTCGGGACGAACCACACGGCGCACTCGATCCTGGGCACGCCGGAATTCATGGCGCCGGAGCTGTACGAGGAGGACTACACCGAGCTGGTAGACATTTACTCTTTCGGAATGTGCGTGCTGGAGATGGCGACGCGCGAGATCCCTTACAGTGAGTGCGACAACGTCGCCAAAATCTACCGGAAGGTGACGTCCGGCGTGCGGCCGCAATCCTTGAACAAGGTCAAAGACCCTGACATCAGGGCCTTCATCGAGCGGTGTGTTGCCAAGCCCCGGGCTCGCCCTTCCGCCTCTGAGCTCCTGGCCGACAGCTTCTTCCTCGGCCTCGATGATGATGACTCCGACGCCCCTGCCTCGTTTCAACCACCTCCGCCTCAGCGCCACCCTCTGCCAAGCTCATCCGCAGTCGCCGCTAACATCGCTTGCCTGCAGATTGCATGACGGCGCGTACTAACTAAAGGAGAACATGGTCGCCGGCAGCTGGATATGCATCGATGTGTTTGAATGTTTTTTTCCAGGTATTTCTTGATTTAATTTAGTCAAATTTGATGTTTTGAACTTGTTTGGTTCGTTGTTTGAATGTCATGATATTTACGATTTTGATATTCGGAGCGACTTCCTCGTGCGCACGCGATCCACCATCCACCATCCGATCGTGTGGCAGATCTGACCATCCAAATATGGAAATGCACAGTGTTCCGCCCTCCTGACAACCGTCGAGCCCTCACCGGCTAGTGCAGGCCGCAGGATCGGGCTCGATCGACACACCACTTGTCTGCGCGTCGGCCTGAGTCGGATTCCGATCAAATTGTGGTCGGAATCTGGCGCAATTTGATCGGAACATGGTCGGCAGTGGCACGCGCCATTTCCAACTAAATCGTGGTCAGATTCCAACCAAATCACAGTCAGATTCCGTCCAAATTGCGATCAGATTCCGTCTAAATCGCGGTCGGATTCTGTCCAAATCACGATCAGATTCCGTCCAAATCGCGATCGGATTCCGACCAAATTCCGATCTGATTTCGTCCAAATGTGAGAATGCACAGTGTTCCGCTCTCCCAACACCCGCCGCTTCGGCCGCCCTCGCCGCGCTGTCCGGCTACTGTCGGCCATCAGACCGGGCTCGATCGATGCACCACTCATTGACGCGTTGGCTGACGTCGGATTCTGGTCGGATTGTGGCTGGAATTCGACGTAATTTGGCAGGAACGCGGTTGGCAGTGGCACGCGCTGTTTCTGACCAAATTGCGTTGGATTCCGGCCACAATCTGGTCAGAATCCGACGCCGATCGACGTGCCGACGAGTGACACGTCGATCGGGCCTGGTCTGGCAGCCGGCGGTGATCGGACGGCTCGACGAGGGTGGCTGAAAGCGGTGGAGATCAGTTGTGTCACGCACGGGGTTGCGCGGGTCGTGCAAAATATCAATCCGGATGATATTTAATATCTCAAAGAAACACGTTGATTCTCTCTAATCTAACGCTGAAAGAACAGAAACAAAACAAAAAAAAAAATACACCCATCTTATCGAACGAATCCAGATGATGCCCACCATGTGCTTGCTAGAATGCAAGAGCGGGACTGCCCAGGGCATAAGTAACCAGCAGCGCAATCCTCCGCGCGCCGCGGCGGAGAGTTCGGTACCACTGGAGCGTGAAGTCGGCGGCCTCCTGGACCAGCCTCTCTGACACCTCCACGAATGAGCTCAGGTTCCTCACCGGCGGCAGGTAGAGCGTCAGCGGCGCCGCCGCGAACGCCGCGGCCAGAAACAGCTGCAGCGGCATTTTGGGTGAGAGCCCAAGAACAGACGCACAGGAGGAAATGTGAGATGGTTTCTATAGAATGATTGACTGTGTGAGTTCGTTGAGTTCGCATAAATGGAAACTTTATGGTCTTCCTCTAATTTGTTTGGTGTAGGTGGACTGGTAGCTGCTCCAGCACGTGGATCCAATGATTTTCTAACTTGGCCCATCGACTCAATTATTAACCGACTTGGTTGAATCAATTAACTCAACTAGTTTTTCTTCAATAGTAGATGAAATCCGTTATTCCAGTGATTTTATACAGTCAGTTTCACGATCATCTGTGAAGCAATTGCTTTACTTCATCGAGATTCAATTTTTGCTCATTTCAACAATTCTGTTCCGTTGTAATCAACTCAGCTATGCCTTACAGGCAACACAATGAGTTTCCCCAAACAGCATTAGTTGAGAAGTGATGTGTTATTTATATTTTTTGATTTATCTCGATAAAACATTTCATAATCACTTTTAAAATTAATTAATTTTAAAAATTTAATATTTAGATTAAAAAAATTAATTCAACGAGTTTCAATATATGGAAACTCGGGATCTTTGAAGAGCTGTCAAACGGGCCAACCCATGGCAGGGCGGGCTAACCCATGGCGGGTCCATCATATGGCAGGGCGGGCTAACCCATGGCGGGTCCATCATATGGCGGGGCGGGGCGGGCTAACCCACCAATTGGCGGCTTGGGAAATCTCCAATCCAACTCAAGGCGGGCCGCGGGTTAGGCGGGCCAACCCGCGGGCCTGTTAAAAAATAAAAAAATATTTAAAATATTAAAAATTTTAAACTTGAAGTATAATTTAAATTGATTAAGTTGAAAGTTTTAAGTTTGAATTATAATTTTTAAGCTTAAATTGTATTTTAAATAGATGAAACCCACTAATTCATTAAGTTTTATATTTTAATTTTAAAATTTAAAATAAATAAATAAACTTTCTCAACCCGCGGGCCAACCCAAGCCCGTCGCGGGCCAACCTACACGGGTCGCGAGCCTAGGCGGGCCAACCCACCTCAACCCATCTTAAAATGGGTTGATAAAATTTCAACTCAACCCGCCTAAAATTCTTGGCGGGACGGGCCAACCCGGCGGGCCTAACCCAACTTGACGGCTATATCTATGATAGTATGTATTAAGATATGTAATATGTTGCCCTTGGAACATTACTGAGTTGGTTACGACGGAATATAATTACAAAAGATGATAAGGATTTGAATCTTGACGAAGCCGAGACAATACTCTCATTCGTTGTGACTAACTGTAGTTTCTCGATTTACCTACTCATAGATAATTTTGAGATCGATCGTGTAGAGCCGTTGGGATGGTAGATTCCACTTTTTTTGCAAAAGAAATACGTTAAGAAAATAAAAAAAAAAGGAAAATGGTCTTCAATTTTATAGATTAGTATTATAAAATGATTTGTTAAATGTGTAAAATTATCTAATTACGAGTAGATAGTGTCCTTTTAAAAAATATATAAAATTGTGTATGAAATTATTCTAATATTTTTATAACTTAGTTTTAGTTTTAAAATAAATTATTTTTAGTTTTAGTTTGACTTATCAAAAATAGTATATAAAATACATTTATATAATTTTTTTTATCAATTTAATTAAAATTATTTAAATTTAATTAAAATAATTTTAATATAGTTACAATTACATATAAGAATATAACATAAAAGTATTTTCAAGATAAGAATGATGTACACTTTTTTAACTTTTTAAAAGTAAAAGATGTATCGTTTTTTAATGAAAATAATAATTAAGGATGATCTTTTAATTTTTTTTACTTATAAACGTGTTATTATAAAAAAAAACTTTATAAACAAATATATATATATATTATTGAAGGGAACTTTATGTGCAATTATAAAATTATTATCGTATAATTTAAAAGGTCATAAATTTAAATTTTAAAAATAATCTTTTGTAAAATAGGATATTATTCATTAGGATAAAAGGTGAAGTCGTCACTTTCACGGTCCTTGTAGGGTGGTCTCACACACTTTGGAAGGGTATAAATCATGAAGAGTTTTGTTGGTCCGTGTAGAATGGTCCCACACACTCTAAAAGAGGATAAATCATGCGAAATTTTTATCCTAGCCTAATGAGAGGTCAATCACTCAATGAGACATTTTTGCATGCCATTAGAAATTGATCTCACAATTTATTGGGAGCAGAATTGTTGAAGTGGACAAGGGTCAAATCTCAGCGAAGTCGAGACAAAACCCTCATTCGTCGTGACCATCTGTAACTTTTTGATTTACTTCCTCACAGATGATCATGATCAGGGATGAATCCAGAAATTGGAGGTGGACTGTGCTGGCTTTAAATGTGGAAAGGGTGAGTTAAACATACAAAGAAAGAAATAATCCATCAAATTTTCTTTGATACCAAGTTGTAGACTACAAATATCTATGTAATTGTTTCTAAGTTAGATTAGAGCCCAAAATAACCCTATCTTAGATTCATCTCTGCATGAGTCATATTCTGTTGAACCCATTTTGTCCGATCTTATGAGTTATGTTTGTGATCAACATTTTTGAAACTCTTTTTTATTACTTCCACAAGACGACTATAGTCTATTATGTAAATTGTGTATCTGAGATTCGACTAGTTACAATTGCACCTTTTAACTTGAATAATTTTAATATTTTAATTTTTTAATGAATGAATCCTCTTGTAATTTTAGAGTTGATTGATCGAATGACAGTCGTGCAATTTATTTTATTTTTATTTACTTCAGCATAATAAATAAATCCTTATAAAAGATAAAAAATGCATTATAATTTGTAAAAAAAATAAACAAGTAAATAGTAAAAACATGATCAAATAACATTATTTTTTAATAAAAAAAATCATAATATGGCAAGATTAGATGACAATGCCAGCGTCTACCAAATCATTTAAATTATACATCAAATTAGCAAAAAAAAATGGAAACAATTTACGTAGGTAGAAGTAGAGGCCACAAGTGGACCTCCTGAATGTATTATCCAATCACAACCATGACTCCTGTTTCAGGTTCTTTCTTTTGTTCTTTGAAAGTATTAAATCGAAAGTAGCGGAAGCTTGTTAGAACTCACTCATTAATTATTGTCACTAAATTTCTTTTTAAAAAATTAGTTATTCTCATTCAGTAGAACAAAAGAAATATTGAAACACCTTTTTTACGCCAGCAAAAGCAAAGGAACCACGAACGAGAGATTGCAATGCTTGCCGCAATACAAACAAAGAAATAAAAAATGAGTAAAAGAGTAAAACCTACACGATTATTGAATGGAAGTTCTTCCTTCGAACCAACAATCTCCAGATCAACTCACAAAAAAAGGAAAATTTCAAAGATGCGAATGGATCTCACCTTTATCTGCTCGGGCGGTGGACAACAGAGTTAGTAGACAAAGAAGAAGGGACAACTCCATGGCTCCCCCCTCCCCCATTCCTTTTATCGAAACAAAAAATCGAAGCAGAACCGGAAATGGATCCTAATCGGCATCCACGATCAACAAACCTGCGTCCAAAGCCCCCTTGGTCGCCTGTTCGCTCAATCCTTCCTTCTTGTTGATCTCGCTATTGGCGAGTCACTCCCTGTCCCACAAGAGCTAGAGTCCAGGATAGTCCCTATTTAGATCCGTCTTTGATCGTGAGATCGACCTCGTGGAACTATACAACGGATTCCACCTAGAATATTATTATTCATAGTTTTATATTTTATTTTTCTAAAAAAATAATTTTAATTTGCATCTACTTAGAATCAAATTTCATGGATCTTATCAAACACTAGAAACTAACTATTACATGCGAACTCATAGGCGCGCGAAACCATCGTGTTCATAAAAGAGAGAGAATTAAGAAAGTAACGGATGAAGCCGAACCCAACCGGGTCGACGCTATTTCTAAACCCTAACGCCGCACCTCCCCCCTCCCTCGTCACCATCGCGTTCCGGCGAGCTTATCGGCGCCGATTCGGGGCGAGAGCATCACCTTCCCACTAGTTTTCTGGTAGTCTACGGGGTTTTCCTGCCGCCACACGAAGCCGTTGCTCCGACGCCGATGCCGACAGTCAGCGTCGGAAGGGACCGCCTTTTTGCTGCCCTCGGCGAAACCTATAGTAATTGCTGCTCTACGCTTTCTATCGCCTCCTTGTTCCTTATCCACCTTGATAATTTTTCGTTTTTTGACGATCGCAGCGAAGGAGGAGTTCGAAGAACTATGCTTCAAGTTCGGCATCGAGCTCGATGATGTTGTGAGTTGTCCATGATTTGATTTTTATCTTAATTTTTCCTAGTGCTTTTTGTTTGTTCAATCTGTTTGATTTCTTTGAAGACTACCGAGAAAGCTATCATTCGGAAGGAGAAGCATCTTGAAGAAGAACAAGAAGCTGGTGATGAGGACGAGGAGGTCATATATAAGATTGACGTCGCTGCTAATAGGTAAAATTCGATTCTTTTTTAGTAGTTTTCGATATCTTAATTAATCTTTTTTAGTCAACCTGTCTTATTGAGGCGCAAAAAGGAAGTTATTTTATTCAGAATCTAATTGACATGCAAAGATGATCAAAATTGTTGTTATCTCTCTACTGTTGCTGTGTTATAAGAAACGTTCTATAGATACACAGAGAGTATTGAACTTCATCAAGTTTTGACTTTTGGTTTCTAATTGGATCATGTTAGCCTAGTATTTAGGCTAGAGCTTTTCTTTTTTCATCTTTTATTTTTTTTATCTATTAGGCTGATGCAATGCATTGAAAGAAAGAAAAACTATTCAGTATAGTTCTGCAATTCAAATATGGTACTGATGATGGATGCTATATTGGTTCTGTAACTTCCTTTTTCTGTTTGGTTATTCAACTGCAGATACGATTTGCTCTGCCTTGAAGGAATTGCTCGAGCTCTTAGAATTTTCAATGAAAAGGAAGCTAGCCCTTTGTATACAGTCACTAATGTCTCACCTGAATCAATACTCAAAATGCATGTCAAACCTGAGGTGATTAGAATGATTGAGACAAGCTTCCTAGGCTTTCTTGTTTTATTATTGTTCTTATATCTTTTTTCTTTATTTTTTGAGACTAGAACAAAGTTTGTAACATGATTCTCTTATTTAATAGACCTCATTGATCCGGCCTTTTGTTGTTTGTGCTGTTTTGAGAGGAGTAGCCTTTGATGAAGCAAGATACAACAGTTTCATTGACCTGCAAGATAAATTGCATCAAAATATATGTAGGTATGCTACATATTTCAATTCTTGCTAGTTTTCTCCACTGTTTTGTTTTGTTGGTGTATCAGTGTCAAAATTTATTCTTCTTGAAATACTAGGCGAAGAACCTTAGTTGCTATTGGGACACATGATTTGGATACAATACAGGGTCCTTTTTCCTATGAGGTAACCTATACACCTTGCTTTATGATAAGTAGTAATCCTTTGTGCTTTTGGACCTTATTTTGCTGCTGTTAATAAGCTTGAAATCACACAGCACTATTATGGAGATAATGAACTGAGCGTAACCAACACAAATTTTCGGAAGATATGGAATTCATTACTAATATAGTACATTATCAAAGTCTTCTTCATATATTATACTGCAGATGACATGATTCTGAATGCTATTATATTGAGATTCTAGGTAGTAGGTAGAAAATCCTTGCATTGTTCAACACGCCATAGTTAGCAAAATGTCTATGCCTTTTTTACTCTTCACATGAAATAGTTAATGAAGCTTTTAGTGCTCCACCATTGTTCTTCTCTCATATTGAGGATTTCCAATGTTCTTACAATTTTTTCCTTTGCTTTTCATTTTTCAGGCTTTACCACCTCAAGAGATTAATTTTGTGCCTTTAAAGCAGGTACTTCAATATTTATTTACTGTCGTCTTTGTACAGTATGATGCTATAAATACCGCTTAATTCTAGCTGCTTTTGCAAGATCCACATGTGATTCTTCATTTTTTTCTGTATGAAAATTTCTCCAATATGCTACATTTGAAAATTGTTAGAAATTAATGAAGTTAAAGTACTGCTATTTCACTTTTTCAGTGTCAAATGGTTTAGGCACACATTTATCCAACCCTCATATTTGCTTGTGTGACAAGTCCCAATTTCATAAGGTTTTCATCATATGAACATTGGCATGCACCAAAGTGCTACATCCATCATCCTATCTAGGCTTGCTATGCAAGAGCTAATTTGTTGCTTTTTCAATTTGCATTCTGCATCAACATTTTGGGCAACATTGTATACAGTCCTGACTCTTTGGTTAGCTTTATGTTCTTTCTCCTTTTGTTCTGAGCTGCCTGCTAGGCTTGATTTCTTTTGTCAAATTATTCTTATAGTTGACGGTGTTCTGTTTGTCTCTTTGGTTTTGATACTGAGGTTATAAGTAGCTCAAATAGTTTCCCACTTTCCTTAGCCTTTTCATAACTGTACCAATTCTAACCTACCTAAAACCAATCATTTTTAATTTAATTTTTCGTAATGAAGATCAAGTCAGAAACTCAGAATAGATTTTTCATTACATAAGCTGATTTTTGACTAACAGTAAGAATCAGGTAATTTCTACAGATTAAGAAAGCCATGAAGATCAAGTCAGAAACCCAGAATAGATTTTGATTACTGAGAATAAATTGATTTGTATTTGTGACTAATAGTATGAATCAAATAACTGTATAGATTGGAGAAGTTTGCAATCAATAATTTAATGTCTCTTTTAGTAGTCCATAGTCTTATTTCTAGTAAATTTTTTGGTGTTAAATAATTGATCCATATAATTTTGGTTTAATTCTATTTTTCTTTGCTGCTTCCTAGGTGAAAATTTTCAGGGCTGATGAGCTGTTGGAATATTACAAAGTAAGTTTCTCTAGATTGTTTCTTCAATAAATTGATTGATTAATCACAGATTTAGAACTTCTTTCTTCTATTTAAAGCTCTGATTCTATGTTAATAGTGGATATATGTAAATACTTCCTATCTGTTTTGAAACACAGTAGCTTGCCTTTGTTGTTGACTTGTATATTAATAATTTATTTCTTTTGTACGCTCTGTTTTGTGAATATGCAAATTTTTAAAACCATGAAGACTGTTGATTTATCACCATTTCTGTATATTGCAGTCAGATATGAAGCTTAAGAAGTTCTTGCACATAATTGAGAACTCTCCTGTGTACCCAGTGATCTATGACAGAAATAGGTAAAAACAATCATTTTGTACCCACATTATTGGCTACAACCTGACAATCTCTTGGTTAGTTTGTTAGATAACTGATTTTGATTATTCTCTAATGTACTTTATACTTATATGTTGTCCTTTAATGTACTTCTGCTGGTGCAGAGTTCTAGAATGACAAAAATATTAAATTTTGTATTCTCTTTGTTATAACATAGGCACTGGCTGACATTTTTAGTGATGCATCTTGTTTTCTGCAGAACTGTTCTCTCACTTCCACCAATTATTAATGGTACACATTCAGCAATCAGCCTAAAGACAAGAAATGTATTCATTGAATGTACTGCCACTGATTTGACAAAAGCTAAGATTGTTTTGAATACAATGGTAAGCAGAAAAATGCTTTTGGATGCTAACAATTGCTAGATTATGCCTTATAGCAGTGGACACATTATGTTCTAATGGGTCTAACTTCCTTTACTTAATAGGTGACTATGTTTTCGGAATATTGCACAAATAAATTTGAGGTAGAACCAGTTGAGGTGCTTTATTCTGATGGTAAATCTATGATCTGTCCTGATCTTTCAGTTACTAGGATGGAGGTCCCTTTATCTGAGATAATTGATCCAATTGGCATCTCTCTTGATGCTTCCGAGGTAGTGATATTAATTCTGCTTAAGTTAAATGTTTTCTTGTGCTGGTTAGTCATTTTGTTAAAGACTTAAAGCAATTTATTTTTGTATATGCTAATGCTCGCTGTTGCACACCACTAGCTCTTGTAGGCTAGAAGTAGTTAAGTACTACCGTCTTTAGCTTTAAAACCAGTTTCATTTTCTGTATTTTAACATGCTAGCACATGCTCTTTAACCATTGGCAGTCAACTTAATGTTTTCTAATTCAAGCAAGTAAATATATTTTGATTGTTTTCCTTTTTTTTTTTTTATCTATTTGGCTTACCATGAGTTTGAGTCATCGGTTCTAATTTGTAAGTGGTACTGTGATATTCCTTTAGGATATCCCAGGATATACACCTGCAGAAGCACCAAGAAGCTATTTGGGCCGAGACAAGCTAGCAAGACTTCCAGATGTGGGGAGATCAAGAAGATGGAACAACAGTTCGGAATGGTTCCAGCTTCCAGCAGCTAACACTAATAAAGGTTCAATATTTATAATGTCATATGACTTTGATTCGAAAGTCTTTGACAGATGGGAAAGCTCAACACTATTGCATCTGGCGGACAAGGCATTCGAGAATGGGGAAGACAAAATCAGATACATTGAAAATTTGCTGGGAGAATCAGAAAAGAAGATATTTATATCCTGGAGGATGAAGTATACGGAAGAATTTGAGTTAATGAAGACTCAAGCCTTAGGGGCAAATGGTACGCAGAATGTTATTAACCAAATTCGAGTAATTTTCTGATACTGCTGAAAATCATAGAAAACATTTAGCAATCTTCATTTCTGTCTGTGAGAAGAATGGACTAGTCCTTAGTCCCACAAAAATGAAGATAGGGGTTCCTCAGATAGAATTCCTTGGAGCAGTAATAGGAAATTCTAAAATAAAACTACAGCCCCACATTGTTAAAAAAATTCTTGAAACAAATGAGGGTTCTCTGACTGAGGTAAGGTCCTTAAGGAGGTGGTTAGGTATATTAAATTATGCAAGGACATATATACCAAACCTTGGAAAAATTTTAGGACCATTATACTCCAAAACTTCAGACAAAGGAGAAAGGAGAATGAATAATCAGGATTGGAACATTGTCCAGAAGGTGAAAGGTTTGGTGAAGAACCTTCCTGAATTGGAGATACCACACCCGGACTCAGTTATTGTTTTAGAGACAGATGGCTGTATGGATGGATGGGGTGGTATATGTAAATGGAAAATGAACAAAGGGGATCCTAGAACTTCAGAGAAGATCTGTGCTTATGCTAGTGGAAGATTCAACCCAGTCAAAAGCACCATTGATGCAGAAGTTCAGGCTGTAATCTTCAGTCTAGAAAAATTCAAGATCTATTACTTAGACAAGAAGGAGATAATCATCAGGACTGATAGCCATGCCATAGTAAAGTTTTACGAGAAGAGCTCAGATCATAAGCCTTCTAGAGTCAAATGGTTGACACTTTCTGATTATATTTCTAGGCACATTGAGGCAAAGATAATATCCTAGCTGATGAACTGTCAAGGCTAATTCAAATTATTCTTGTTCAGAAGGTCCACAATCATGTCATTAATAAAAGCAACCTTGAGCTACGGACGAGGCTAAATCCCGGCTTTCTTTATGCATCTCCAAAGTATTGAAGCAGCACACACACCAGGTAAATTTTACTGACATAATGAAACCGGTTCTTCAATGTGCTTGTCATCAGGATGCGGTGGTATTAACATCCCATACAAGCCGGAATCCAGGGCGGGTATTTACTTACAGGATCTTGTCAATTACTCACAGATTCAGATCTGAACTGCTTTCAAACTGCTTTCAAAGACAAAACTACAAACTTAGAACACTTAGAACACTCAAGTGATTAGGTCGAGTGGTTGTTCGATGCCTGATCACTTACAAACCTTAGTCTTATATAGAGTGCTACCCTCGACAACTCTAGTAAAGTAAAAGCTATATCTAGGGAATAAAGTAAACAGCTAGACATTGCTTGCACACTAAGTATTTGTGAGTGCGGGGCACGTTTCCTTGATCTGCGCTGGAAAGTAGAGTTAGATTCTGCGTTGGAAAGTAGATAGTGCTTGGGTCCACCACGTCCGCTACTGATAATCAAAGTGCCCTCCCCATGGTGCTGATCTTGTAGGTGGGTCGGCCACTTCCAGATTCGCCAGATCATTCTCCACTTGCTGAAAGATAGTGGGTTCTTTATTGTCCTCATCCGAATAACTTTGTATAGTGGTGTAGCCACTATCTGGTGTGTTTATCATCTTTTGGAGTTCTGCGTAGTTTTGAAGCTGCATGATGTAGTCCGTAACCAGGTCCTCCCAGTACCAACAGTGGCACATATTGTTAGCACATTTGTAAAATCTTCATCCTGGGTTCCGGCTTGTATGGGATGTTAATACCACCGCATCCTGATGACAAGCACATTGAAGAACCGGTTTCATTATGTCAGTAAAATTTACCTGGTGGGTGTGCTGCTTCAAGACTTTGGAGATGCATACAGAAAGCCGAGATTTAGCCTCGTCCGTAGTCCTCATAGAGACCTCTGAGGTTGCCTTTATTAATGACATAATTGTGGGATCTTGGACCTTCTGAGCAAGAATAATTTGAATTAGCCTTGACAGTTCATCAGCTAGGATATTATCTTTGCCCTCAATGTGCTCGAAGGTTACTTTGATACCTATCCCAGAAATATAATCAGAAAGTGTCAACCATCTGACTCTAGAAGGCTTATGATCAGAGCTCTTCTCATAGAACTTTACTATGGCATGGCTATCAGTTCTGATGATTATCTCCTTCTTATCTAAATAATAGATCTTGAATTTTTCCAGACTGAAGATTACCGCCTGAACCTCTGCATCAATGGTGCTTTTGACTGGGTTGAATCTTCCACTAGCATAAGCACAGATCTTCTCTGAAGTTCTAGGATCTCCCTTGTTCATTTTCCATTTACATATACCACCCCATCCATCCATACAGCCGTCTGTTTCTAAAACAATAACTGAGTCCGGGTGTGGTACCTCTAATTCAGGAAGGTTTCTTACTAAACCTTTTACCTTCTGGACAATGTTCCAATCCTGATTATTCATCCTTCTTTCTCCTTTGTCTGAGGTTTTGGAATATAATGGTCCTAAAATCTTTCCAAGGTTTGGTATATATGTTCTTGCATAGTTCAATATACCTAACCATCTTCTTAAGGACCTTATCTCAGTCAGAGAACCCTCATTTGTTTCAAGAATTTTTTTAACAATATGGGGCTGCAGTTTTATTTTGGAATTTCCTATTACCGCTCCAAGGAATTCTATCTGAGAAACACCTATCTTCATTTTTGTGGGACTAAGGACTAGTCCATTCTTCTCACAGACAGAAATAAAGATTGCTAAATGTTTCTTATGATTTTCAATGGTATCAGAGAATATTAGAATATCATCCACGTATACTGCTATGAATTCCTCCATACCTCTGAAGCATGAATCCATCTTCCTCTGAAATATAGCTGGAGCGTTTTTGAGTCCAAATGGCATAACCAGCCATTCGTAGAGCCCATCAATGGCCCAAAATGCTGTCCATGGGATAGAGTCTTCCTCCATGGCTACCTGGTGGAATCCACTTTTTAAGTCAAATTTTGAATAAATTTTTGAACGACTTATCTTTGCTATAATGGTATTGATTCCTGGTAGTGAGTACTGGTCTTTCTCCGTGTTGTCATTCAGCCTTTTGTAGTTGAATACCAGCCTTTCTTTTCCTTTTATTTCTTCACCAGTGATTGGGTTGATCTCAGTACCTGACTCAACTATCATCGCTGTAGTTCTATGCTTGCTGTTTGATGGTCTGATCACACCTAGCTTTAGCAATTTCTGTACATGACTTGCCATTTGCTCCTTCATCCTTGGTGTTACATGCTTGAGCGGTCTGTCTTCAATCACAAGATCAGGATTTTTAATAATAATTTTGCATTTTACCTGATTCAGCTTCCAATGCTTGAGAGGCTCCTCGCCTATGAATCCCATCCTTCTCAATCTGTCAAGCTCTTTAGGATTAATAAATTCTTCATTAATAACACCTTCTCTGGGCAATGTAGCACATATATCATAATATTCAGATAGCTCTAGATCAAGTTCTTCAATTTTGTTTACCTCATGAGCCTCAGGGGATGCTTCAATAGTAGTGACCAACTTATAAAAAGTTACCTCACCTTTCTCAATTCTTAAGCCCCCTTCCATTGCTCGTATAAAGTTCATCCCGATTATGAAGTTCAGACCTTTGGACAGTGTTGGCATTACATATGTTCTGGGCAACCTGAAATACTGCTCACCAACCCAAAGTCTTCCTTCCCTTAGGATTTCCTGAACTTTTGTTGCACCGTTGACACCCTGTATCATAGTGTCAGTAAATGATGCCTGCCTGAATTTTTTTGGAATTAATTCTCCGTTGCATACACATATTGCTGCTCCTGTGTCTAGTATGGAGTTTAGCATTAATTTTTCTCCATCTATTTCCAGACATACCTTGATATTTAAGAGATTGTTCCTTGGCTGCACAGTAGAAACCGTTAGTTCCTCATAATTTAAGACAGGAAGAGGAATTTGTGACCTTAAAGATTCTATTTCAGCCTTGTCAATCTCTGCTAGGCTTTTGAGGAGTTGTACTTCCTTTGTCAAGCTTGCAACTCTGGCTTCATAGTCAACATTCATGAGCCCCAAAAGCTCATTCTCCATTCGTAGCCTGTCAATTTCCTTTCTCCACCTCAGATGGTGTTTCTTCTATGAATACTTCTTGTGAGTCTTCTAGCTCTTTGATTTTCTCCTTTAACTTCTGGTTTTCAGCTACCAGCTCCTGCTCCCTGACACTTAGTCTTTTTAATACTTCTGACTGTCTTTCTGCAAGGCTCCTCCATTCATCTCGGTTTATCGGCTTGCTCTTCTGTGTTGGTCTTGGGATAAGCTTCTGAAAACAATGCATAGAACAAAGACCACAAACCGTAAAAAGACATTTGCTGCAATCCATCCTGTTGCCAGGTCTTGCTTCCCCCTTACAGTCTTTGACATTGAGCCACTTCTGCAGTATCAAAAGTCCAATCATGTTGACAATAGTAAACTTTTCTGCTTACTCGTACCTGAGGCCTCCATTCTGAGATGCCAATTAGGTAATCACTGGGCTCTCCTTCTTCTGCTGTTATCATCAAACATCATACTGCTTTCTTTTCCTCAACTCAGGTATAGTGAATACCATCTCTCTATAGGCTGCTTCATCAAAAGTGCAGTATTGATGGAGCGGGTCTCCAAAGTGTGTTGGCGAAGAAGAAGATGATTCCATATCTTCTGGAATTTGCCTGTATAGCCTGCTTGCCTCAGCGTATGCTCCCATTTGTACCTTGGCTTCTTCTCTTTGCCTCACTATCTCCAGCCCTGGGAAGTAACTTTCCAATGATGAAGGGATCATAGGCTTCCTTCATCTGATTGCGGTACTCCCTCGCAGTTCTGTATTGCTTAGGTTGAATTTCTTCTTCTGTTAGAGGCATTTCCTCCTCAGGTGGATCTGTTTCAATCTGCGGCATTTCTTCCTCAGGTGGATTTGTGGATCCGAATCCCTGCACCCCTCGGCGTGAATGCCCTAACTGAAGAACTTCATGTACATCAAGAATAGCTATTTTTTCTATAATTAGCTGTGCGATTCTGTCATTGCATTTTATGTGAATAGGATTTCCTGTCAAGTTATAAGCAATAACTTTTACCTCTCCCCTGTAGTCGCAGTCCACAACTCCTCCATTAATCAAAATCCCTTTTGATGCTGCATATGATCTAGGAGCTATGCGACCATACATACCCGTTGGTATCTGAACACATATTCCTGTTCTAAGGATTACCTGTGTGTTAGGAGGAATCTCCTGCTCCTCACAAATGTATAAATCATACCCCGCTGATCCTTCAGTCTTCCTTTTGGGTAACAAGGCGGAGGGAACTATCTTTTTGACATAGAGCTTATACCAATCTTCATCTTGATATGTCAGTAGGTCATAAGCTGCTTGTCTGGGGTCATCATCCTCATTATCTGAAATGGAATAAATGTCAGAAATGTCAGATTCATTTACTCCTACCGATACTACATCAAAACCATCCTCCAATTCTAGGGATTCAAGGATTGAAACCCTGTGCATTAATTTCTTAGGGTTTTTGCATTCAGATGCATAATGCCCTTCTTCTCCACAGGCATAGCACTTGCAATTTTTCTTTCTTAGAGCCAAATGCTTTCTTTTAGCAATCCTTACATGGGACTGATGTGGCTTCCCTTTGTAAGTAGTCGTCCTCCTTGCTTCTTTCTTTCTCCCTGATGACCTTTTGTAGATGCCATGTACTGGGGTTCTTCCACAGAAGTTCATTTTCTTTAACTGGCTTTGGAACACTGCTTCCTGACACATATCTTTCAAGTAATTTTTAGTAAAGGCAATTCTACCAGTTACCCCAACCGTGTTTGTTGGGTATCTTTCTCTGAAGGCCTTTTCAATTCTATCTCCCAAAGGTCTGGGTAGCTTGGTAAAGAAGTCCGCTGATAATTCTTCTGATGCCCATGATCTCCCACTGCTTGAAGCCAAATGGAAATAGTCAAACATGTACCTGTAGACTGCGCTATCCGTCATCTCGGTGCATACTAAAGACTTCAAAGTCTTATATGCTGCATCTTGTTCTCCAGTAGTTCCAACCTGAGGGTTTTCAAGGAAGAATATTACTCTAATTTGGTTAATAACATTCTGCGTACCATTTGCCCCTAAGGCTTGAGTCTTCATTAACTCAAATTCTTCCGTATACTTCATTCTCCAGGAAATAAATATCTTCTTTTCTGATTCTCCCAACAAATTTTCAATATATCTGATCTTGTCTTCTCCATTCTCGAATGCCTTGTCCGCCAGATGTAATAGTGTTGAGCTTTCCCATCTGTCAAAGACTTTAGAATCAAAGTCATATGGCATTATAAATATTGAACCTTTATTAGTGTTTGCTGCTGGAAGCTGGAACCATTCAGAACTGTTGTTCCATCTTCTTGATCTCCCTACATCTGGAAGTCCGGCTAGATTTTCTCGGCCCAAATAGCCCCTTGGTGCCTCTGCAGGTGTATATCCTGGGATATCCATATCAACATCTGCTGGTGGGTTATACCTGCTGATTGCTGATTCATTTGTTGATAGGACATTCTCAATATGCTGCAACTCTGGGTAATCATCAAGGGCGTTGACATAATAGCTTTTGTCTCCTATGTGCTCTGTGTCAGCCTCATAATCTTCTAGCTGCAGGTTTGTTAAGAACTCAGATATTATATATCAGAGTCAGAGTCATTACCCATCACGTCTTCTAGAGGATCTGGTTCCTCTAAAGCTGCAGGATAGTCATACACGGAGTTATCCGTGAAAATGATTGTATTCACCATTTGCGTTGGGTTATCATAGCATCTTCATCATCATCATCCCACATTGACCTTGTCGCTGGGATGAATTCTGCTTCATATACAGGAGGGTCATATCGAACCATATAATCAAACCGTCCACTGGGTTCACCCAAGGTGTCCCAAATAGGTTCATTAATGGTTATAAGATTAACCAGGTGTAACTCATCTTCTTCATCATCCTCCTTGTTGTAGGTAGGTGGCTTGCTTGTAGATGTGGCCTTATAATCACCAAATCGTAGAGAGGTACTACCATCATAATTAGTGGTAGTAATCATGGAAGATGGGGACATAGGAACCACCACTGATGATGGTAGTAGGTTCCACTGCTGCGTCTGGAATTTCTTCACTGTATGTTTTGTGGCATCAATTGCTTTCACCCCCTTGGAACGCAGATATTCAGCAACCTTCTCTATTTTGAAGGCAAATCCAACGTTTGGTGTGTTGGATAGCCGAGCTGTTATACTTCTAGTGATTAACAAGTTTGCTTCCGCTCCTTCCCATGTATCATACCCTTTGGTTTTAATAGAAAGCTGGATGTGCTTAAAGAAATCCCTAATAGTCATCATTATATCTGGCATGATATATACCAATTGATTTCCTTCTGAAAGGTCAATTTCAAGAGCGGCTATAATTCCTCTTTCGTCTGTTCCCCACCTTGTATCCCTGAAAACACATAATGCTATGTTTCCTGTAAACCTTCTATGTAAAATTTGGAACCTGACCTGTAGTACTCCCAGATGAATGTATTCAAGTCCCGCTTGGATGAGTCTGTCATAAGAGTCTTCTAATATGAAGGCTCTATCTTGCTGACTGTTGCCGATGACTAACATTCTCTCCTCCGATCTATACATGTAGACACGATGGTTGATGTTATCTCTTCGTGTCATATACAATATTTCTGCTGGGACTGTTCTTGCCCTCTGCTGCATAGATCTTTGCAGTTCTGCATCGGGATTCATTAGTAAAGCCAGGGTATGTTCTCTTGGCTGGACCCCGACAATTTGTCTTCCTATATTGGCGATGTTTCTGCCAATCCTTTGAGCTTCATATCTTGCATGGGCCATTCTTCTGTAGTCTCTTATTTGATCTTCCACCAAAGGTGCTCCTGGTTCTCTGGTTACTATAGTTCCTTCACCTTGCGTAGCTGATGAAACACTTCTCCTTGCTGCCATTATTTAGAAATCTTTTTTAGTAAATCAAAGGGGTTTTGATATACCTTGATAACTCCTTTTTCCTTCTGGTAAGTTTCTCCTTTTGAGGACAAGTGCAGTGTGTTCAACTGCTCTGTTAACTTTGATAAGTCAGGTGCTGGAGTTCTCTGAGCTTCTTTGATCTCTGTTCTTAAGGCAGCTAACTCAATTCTTAGTTGAATTACTGAAAACAGTAATGAATTCAGTTGTCTAGTGACTATCGGTAAGGTTATCAGAGGTTCTTGCTCAGTAAATACAACACCGGGTGTAGACCAGCCTTTTCTTGTTGCTGCAATTACTTCCTTATATTGTGAGGTTTCTTGCAAATCTTCACTCATCCAAAGATTGATTTCCTTAGATGGTGGATCAGCTCTTCAAGCTTATCTACCTTTTCTGTAAGTTCCTTGGTGAGGGCTTCCGTCTGGTCCTTTATGAGTTTTGGTTGCTTGTTTAATTTTGCCACAAGTTCTTTTACGTCTTGTTTTGAGAGAGGTCTTCTCTGCAAGTAATCAGCTCTTAGTAGGCTTAGTTCTTTTCTCAGATGATTCTGATTTTCAAGTACTTGCTTTAATTCTCTTCTTTGGCTTCTCACAACCTCAGAAACCCTTTGAATTTCTTCAAGCTTTGTTTCTTGTTCCTGCAACTTGTCACGTAAGCTTAAAATGTTCTATTGTAATTAATTCAATTATACCTCGAATTAAAAAAAACTATTTACAAACTTTATTAAAATTATTTAAATTTAATCAAAAATGCTTCTAAATGTTCCAAATTATCATACAATTATTATATTTAAAATGTTATTTATTTTAACAATATTTATTAATAAAGATTATGTTTAAAAATAAAATACCATATTAGACCCCATCAATTTTATAAATATCATTATATTTATAAATTAATAAACAAATTTAATTCAACCTTATTTTTACCCTACTTTTCGGTTCACTCCATCCCGGCCTCCTTCCTTCCCCCACTCATTTTCGCTGCAACGCTTTCTCCATCGCGCTCCTCCGCAACATTGCCTCCATCGCGCGGCTCCTTTCTTCCTTCCCCCGCAGCACCGCCTCCACCGCGCGCCTCCTTCCTTTCTGGCGCAACCCTGCGCCCTCTGCGTCTCCTTCTTTTCCGGCGCAACCCTGCAACCCTGCGCCTCCTTCCTTTCCGGCGCAGCACCGCCTCCATCGTCGTCGGCCTCTGCGCCATCGTGCTCTGGTTGTTATCCGAGCCCGGCCCGCTGCCCTCCCGCTCTGATCCGCAAGCCTTCTGATTTGGATTCGTAAGATTCATCATTTCCCTCCTCCTTTTTCAGTTGATCTTTGTATTTGGATGAAGTATTGTGTCTGTGAAAAAAAAATCAAGTGTTAAAAACACATGTTTTCTAGCATTTGCATTTGCAAAGAGACACTAATCCTGTGGATGAAGTATTCGTAAGTCTATGTATTTCTATGAGAAGGAGAAACTAACCCTTGTTGATCTACTAGAATGCTTCATGTAAATTTCTAATGGATTATATAAGTAAGATTAATTAAGGGCTCGAGTAGTTCACCTTTGTGATCGTTGCACGGCTTCAACTCCTGCTGACTGGTCTATTTTACCAATACATTGTAAAAGAAAGTTTAGATTTACAAGATGCTGAAATTCATCAATTACTATAAGAATGGCGGGACAAATTATAAAGTCTTAAATCAAGTCATATATATGAGAATATGCAATTCTTGCATCTATACTATCACTTGTTATACTTGCTTCTTCTTAGAGGTGAGGATGGTGTTGAGCAATTAGAAGAAAGGAAAATAGATATTGATCCGTTTGAACTTCAACTTAATGGAAATGGATAAGTGTTTTCAGGAAAATAGATATTGGCATACTATTGCCACACAATATTTTGACTTTACCCTCTTCTCCTTCCCGGTGCGTAATTGATCAATCTAGTATTTGATATCTTTCCTCTTTGTTTTAGGGTTTAGTGGCACCTACCTACTTGGCAATTTCTTGCTTTCTTACCCTGCTGTCCTTTCAGAAAGCCCTAGGGTTGATATATTGAGCCTAATAGTTTCTACTCTTCGTTTTTTCTTCAGATTTTTACTATGCTGTCCTCACAACATGATAGCGAACCTCGATCGGATGGTGGTGCTGGAAGAGACATGGAATGGCTAGCTACCCTCTCTGAAATTGAGCTGGTAAGATCTACAAATTTAACTATTTGTGTGCCTATTTTCTATATATATCAAGTGTTTTTCTTTGAACTTCATCCACTTAATCTTGGTCCTTCACAGTTTTAATGTTACCCTCCATGAATTGCCCAGCTTGTTTGTCGTTGTCATATTTGATGCCACCATTATTTAATTTGACCATATATGATTCAATCAATTATTTTGATTTCCTTTTTGTTATCTCTTATTCTGTCAATGTTATTTGTTTTGGAATTAATGTTGATGTTCACTCTTTGTCTGACAGGATTTTCTTATCAGTTTAAAAGAGTTAGTTATTAGGCGAGCAACTACTATTGGGCATAAACATCTGGCTGATAAATTTGATGTGAAGATGCTGAGAGGTCTGGGTAAGTTGTATTGTCGATGTCTTTATGTTTATTGTTTTAGATTTCAGACTCTTAACTCTTCACAGTTTTAGGATGCTATTGTAGCATTGATTGAACCATGCTTAGAGTTTTGAAAGGCTAAAACTTTGACGAAGCACAATCCCACACAGAAACAAGATCATTCTGTCTGATACAGAGACATAAAATATGTCTAGTCTAAGATAGATATTGTCCAGTATGAGATATATCTAGTCATATGCCTTTGTTTTAGGTAAATTTAATTTGTTTCAAGTTTTTATGATGAATCTATACTTATAGCTAATTAATTTTATAAAGGACAATGCATATCTTTATTTCCTAAATTATGTATTACAGGGCTACCTTTTGAAGTTAATTTTTTGAGAGAGGTAACCCATTGAAGGGGAGGTTGGTGGTAATTTTATCGCTCATTTGATCCTCACTAGGCACCTGTAAGTATAGGCATTGCACAGAGTACAACTCCGCCATGACCAATGCATACTCGCACGTCTCTACCTATGCCATATCAACCACACACGGTTGACAATGCAAACCATATTGCTCCATTTACGATTGTTGCACCATGCATGGTAACAATAGGGAATTAGATTGGGTCATGTTAACCACTTCTTTTGCTTCTATTACTCTAATGTTGGAAGTTCCATCACACCCTTATCAATTGAGAGGAGAGATCGAGCAATGTTAAGTCTAAAGTGCCTCTTGTTGGCCCCTTTCATAATTTGCTTAGGTGGATAATTGATCTGGGTTCAGTTGTTTAAAGTGCTTTTGTTGCTGCTCACTTGATGACCTTATAGATGGACATTCACGTATTATATTTCTGTTTAGGTCATTTTTCTAGTATATGTTACAAGCTACATACTTTAAGGGGAAAGGAGAGTTTTGGATAAAAGCATAAGATATTGTGTAATTTATGTCTTAGCTAATCTTATGTCTATTTTTGATAGAATTAGTTCCGCAGATAGAGTTAATCATGTCTACGATGCAATATAGACTCCCTTTCCTAGTTAGTACTCATTCAGTCATTCCTGCCTCACTAAAACAATAACTATCTACTATAAAATCCATGAAACAACTTCAAGACATTTCATGTTTTCCCATATCCCAAGTAGAAAGGAAATATTATCTTGTATTGTCTTTTTATAAATGAGAGTTCTGTGTTTATAGACTTATCATAAAAATCTTAAACACGACTATTGTCTAACTCTATATGAATAACTACATTTTACCATAACCATATGCATAAGACTATGTATACAATACAATATGCATATCTTATGTTTCCCCCTCAAGTTAGAGCATATGTACTACATATGTCTACCTTGTATATAAACTAGAAAGAAAATTTTAATTGAAACATGATACTTTGAAGTTTCATGAATGTGGACATTAGGTGAGTGACAACGGAAACATTTTAGATGACTCAATGCCGGTTATTTTTTTGCCAAAAAAGTGATGAAAGGAAGACAACAGGTGACACTATAGATGAATTGATATCAGTTAATTTTTCTGTTTGGATATAAAGTATGTGATGGAAGCATTAGCATTGGAGCAATTGAAACATAAGAGGAGGTTGAGGAGGCATGGAGTGTGGCAAAGCATAACGGAAGCAGCATGACTTACAGTGTTGACAGTGTGTGTGGTATTGCATACAGACATTCACGAGGAATGTTGGTTGTAACAGGTTTCTACTTCACGTAATGCTTACATATATGGCTGGAAGTGAGTAGAAAAAAAATAGAGATGATCAACAGGAATGATAGGGTTAACATGTACCACTTTAATGGGCGAACAACCCAACCCTCGGAACATATTACAGTCTTAGGTGGTGAAGAGCCAACATCCAGGTGTCAATCCTTCCCATCGATGTGAACTCTTGGGGAAGATTAGCCTTGCCACTAACATCCTTGTTAAGGGATTAATTATTTCTGAAAATTTTAACCTAGAAAAGTAGTCTTGCTATCATGTAAAAAAATTATATTGCATTGGATTTCATAACAAATAATTATTTGTTCATGTATTTATAGGCTTAACATAAAATCCTAATTATGACTGACTATTTAAGTAACTAATTCTATCTTAATCATAAGCATGAGACTAGGTATCTTTACACTAGGTTATATCTTATATTTTTATCTAACAGGGTCATCCTTTGTGAATTCATCTTTAGGAGGTATGTACAGTATGCTAATTTACTTTCTAAGTATGGGAGTCATGTTTTCACATAGATGAAAGTTGATTTTAGGAGTCTCAGGTCAGCTACGTGTTTAATGGTTCAATTCCATGCAGAACAAACTCAACACTTATCAGAACTTAGCACGATAGTAATCCAGTATTGCTCAGACTTCCTTTATATACTTTGTATCAACTAAGAAGCATTTGAAACTGAATGATGTGATATGGCACTGGTAGCTTGTTTTGACAATTTTGAAGACATGCAATTTCCTCTGACGATTTGAAAATTTTGTGTTAGTTCACTCTATCTATTAGGAAATCATAGTTATCCCAAATTTGGTTCTACTGCCACCAAACTCCCTATTTCTCAACTTAGTAAGATTAAGCTGATATTCTTACTTGATTGTTTAAAACATATCATCATCATGAAAACCTTGTTAACTGCAATATTTAGGTTATGATACATGGACCTTATACCTCTATTGAATGAACTCGGGTGTATCACTGTCGATATTTGTATGCACTAATGGAGTCATACACTGCGTCGCTGGCTGTGTGGTGGCGGCTCCTAAGGGCACAGATCCTTAATGGTAGGGGTGAGCCTCACCCGAATTGGCTAGTGTTTGGTGGATGAGCATCTGCATCACTATGATTTTAATAGTATGTACTCCAAAAAGTTAGTTATCAACCTTTCACTGTTTCTTCCTCGCAGGAATTGTGATGCTGGAATATGCCAAAAACCATACCGAAAGTGTTCAATCTCCGAGCTTGAATAAAACATTGGCGTTATTTTACGGACATGGTTCAGCAGGTCTGAGTGACAATGCATCTGGGGCATCCAATGGAGGTTTGAAAACTCCAAGCAATGCCACTCCAAGGCGAAAGCGCATGTGGGAAGGGTAATTTATCATTATATACCCTAGCATGTTATAAATTTCTGCATCAAAGTATCTAGCATTTCATTAATCTGACCACTAAGACTGATTCAAACAGGACTGTTAGAAGATTCAATTATCTAAAATCTCATTTATTTCATGCAGCTTTTAGTGTTAGTATCATTTATTTCATGACAAATGATGTCTTAGAACATTCACATGGCTCATTTATTTATTTCATCTACATCTTCTCATGAATGTTGGAAATCTCAAAGTTGTTGATCACTCTTGAACCTACTTAGTTTGCTTCCTTTACTAATGTTAAATTTCTGACCTCTATTTATAGGTTATGTGAGAATGCTACACCCAGATTCGCGAAAAGAAGGTGCTTGTAGGTAAGAAAGGAAGATGCAACCCTCACTAGTAAAGTATGAAGGTGCCTTTTGTTTATGTACTTTCTATATATTTTGCTGTTTGTAGGGTTTGGGCACAATTCAATTTATCTATTTATTGAGAAAAAATAAAACTAAATTGAAATATTTTGATTTAAAATATCAACTTGAAACTAAATCTAAATTATTGTTTTTTTTGCAATTTGATCCGTAAATTGAATTAAGATTTATATCAAGAAAAATGGTATAAATTATTATAATTTAGAGTTTGTGTTGATTAGTGAGTATAATAAATGATTAAATGAAAATAAATAACAAATATGCTGAAATTTTTAAGAATCGGTTCAAATCCCATGCCTATCTTGTAAATCAATATCAAATTAATAAATAAAAATGAATTCAAAGGTGCTGCCTGATCAGTCTCTAGCATCCCGGTTAGTTCTTGGGTAATATTGCGCAAAGCATGTAAATTTGTTTAGTTTGGAATTCGTTCTTTTAAGTTTACATTTTCGTGGTTTAATCCTCAGTTTTAATCAAATTTTCAATTTACCCCTAGTTTTTTTTAAAAAATTTATCTCCGTGAAAAGTGTTTTTAAAGACCAAAATCGTGAAGCAATCACTTAGTTAACGGTAAATCATGTTTTATATTAGGCAGATTTATGATATTGAATAATAGAAATAATAAACCAAAAGTGTTTTTGAAAGCTAACTAAGTGCCGATGTGATAGGAGAAGCTCCCTAAAGCTTTCTAATAATTTTAAAAGTGCATTTGGTTTAAATTATGATGTATAATCTTAGTTATATGATTATTAATAATTAAGTTATGAGGTATAAAATATAATTTAATGTTGTTTGATTTAATTTATTTATTTGAATGGAATAAAACATAAATAATTTAACATTTATTATATAACATTTCATTCAATTTATTTTTGAAATAAATTAAATTAAATTATTAATATTAATATTACTAATATTAATGATGAAAATAAATTGATAATATTTAAAAAATAAATATAATTTATTTATAATTTTTTAAAATTTAAAATAAATTTATATATTTTTCATAAAATAATTTGTTAAAATAGTTATTTAAATAAAATAATCATTAAATTAATAAATATAATTCCTTAATTTTAGTTTTTTAAATTTAAAATAAATTTATATTTATTTTAATAAAATAATTTATTAAAATAATTATTTAAAAAATAATTTATTAAATTAATAAATATAATTTGATAATTTTAATTTATAAATATTTTAATAAAATAATTTATTAAAATAATTATTTTAATAAAATAATTCATTAAATTAATAAATATAATTCTTTAATTTTATTTTTTTAAATTTAAAACATATTCATATTTATTTTAATAAAATAATTTATTAAATTAATAAATATAATTTGATAATTTTATTTAATAAAATAATTCATTAAAAATAATTATTTTAATAAAATAATTCTTTAAATTAATAAATATAATGTGTTAATTTTATTTTTTAAAATTTAAAATAAATTTATATATATTAATAAAATAATTCATTAAATTAATAAATATAATTCCTTAATTTTATTTTTAAATTTAAAATAAATTTATATTTATTTTATTAAAATAATTAATTTTTAATTAAAAAATTAATAAAATAATTATTTTTATAAAATAATTCATTAAATTAATAAATATAATTTGATAATTTTATTTTAATAAAATAATTCATTAAAAATAATTGTTTTAATAAAATAATTCATTAAATTAATAAATATAATTTATTAATTGTATTTTTTAAAAATTTAAATAAAATTTATATATATTTAAATAAAATAATTCATTAAAAGAATTATTTTAATAAAATTATTCATTAAATTAATAAATATAATTCATTAATTTTATTTTTTTAATTTAAAATAAATTATTTTTAATTTATAAATATTTAAATTAAAACTTATTTAATTAATTAATTCAATTTTATAGTATATTCTAATTAAATCAATTTTAAAATTGAAAGAGTAATCATGAACAAAAATTTCGTTAACCTCCGGAATTATAGTAAACCTTAGGCTACCAAAGTAATTACATTCCCGGATTATAACTCATTTACTGATGTAGCGGTGATATTATATTACTTGTGAATCGATCATAACTTTAACCAAACAAGGTTATGATAACCTTTGATAAATAACCAAAGTTATTAATGATAACTTCCAACCAAATGTCCCCTGAAAGTTATGTTATTGAAGATTTAGATTCCATATTTATCTTTTTACCCATAATAAGAGGGTTTGAGAGCTTTTTATAATTATCTTTTTTTTTATAATTTAAGTATTTAAATTTTACGATCTGATTAATCTTAAGGTAATTAAAAAAAATTTTATCGTCATTAAGAAAAATTTAGAAATATAAGTGGTAGTGCTGAAAAGCCTTTTTAGTTATAAGGTGCCTAAATATTAGGGGTTCCATTTTTAAAAAATATTAAAATAAGTATTTTTAGATATAAGATGCATTCTAATACTTAATTAAAATGAAAAGCCTTTTTTTAATCAATAAACCAGTATAGGACATCTTTTTATTTTCAATCTATATTTTGTTGGGACATTTTTTTAAAAAAAAATTAAGTGTCACTGGTTAATATTTAAAAAAAAAAATTCAAGCAACTATCCAAACTTTCTAAACCCTTTGAGTTTTAAGCGTGCACAAATTATGGTTATTTATGAATTAGGAGAAAAGGCAGACGCCGATTAAAAAATAAAAAAAAAATAGAGAGCTTCCTGTGATTCATGGAGGTTGAATTGAAGATAGACAACGACTGAAAGCAGTAGCGTTTCCCACCGTCCTCCGTTTGAGAATCTGGATCATGCTGAATACCAGTAGTTATCAGCTCTCTAGGAAATCGCTCGCTGGATTCCACTACCCTCCTTTTGGCTTCTTTCCGCTGCCAGAACGTTTCTGGGCTTCACTCGGCCGGTCGATCGCTTGCTTTTCGCCATTTCTTCCTAGCTAATTGCTCATGAATCTTGCATTCTCAATTCTTCCTTTTTGAAGTCGTTCGGGTTTGCTGGATTCGCCGGAAGCTTTAGAAGTCAATCAAAGTCTCATTGTTTGTGCCTCTTTCTTTCTTTCTTTCTGGAAATGAAAGATGCATGTAATATTTCCTTCAGGCACTGGCAACGCGGCGGCAGCCCGCTCAACAAGGGGCCCGGCCGGGTTCTCGACATCGTGGTCTACCCGTGAGTGAAGCCAGAATCGTCTAGCTAGGGCAAGCTTGGCCGAGCCACCTCGGAGGCCGCCCTTCTTGAGATCGTGATCGGCAGGCAGCCCCGCGCGAAGTCCTCTTCGTTCCTCTCCCCAGTTCCCATCTCCACATTCCTCCTCCTCGCTGCTCTTCTCCGCTACGGCTCCTCGCCTCCTGCCAACTTCGACGACCTCGACGGAGGAGAAGGAGCTTCCGGAATCGTCTCCCGAGACTGACATGGAGTGTGCTAGCTAGCTACCATCGAAAGGTTCGACGACCTCCGCCGCCGTAGCGACCCGTTCGAGGTCATATACGAGGAGGAGGAGAGCGAGTGCGGCGGCGTAGCGTTCTGGGAGTACCTGAGATGGCTGCAAAATTCTGACTTGGGAAGCTGGGGATTGGGATCGCTCCGCTTCGCCGGCGTTGATTCCGACTCGGACAGTGATGCAGGTGATGAGAAAGTCTTGAAAAACCGTTCCGGTTGATTCTTGCAGAACAAAATTTTTTTCAGAAACGATTTCAAGTTGCCCTCATAGTCGATCAAACGAAGTTTGATCGACGCATTTAGATCATTGGGCTCTTGTGTTTGGTTTATAGAATCCAATATAAAAGGGATAATTTAACTTATGCGGAAACATTAAATTATACCTTTCTTCGGACTGTTGCGAAGGATGTGGATAACCTCTCGATCTTCTGCTGTATTCCTCTCCTCTTTCTCGAACGTTGTGTGACAACGATTCTTGGAGAATTTCTCCACCAGAATTCTCCTCTCCGATGGCTAGCAAATTTTCCTTCCTTCTCTTTGTCTAGAGAAAAGAGAAGAGGAAAAGGAGGTTGGCTGCCGAGAGTTTCGGCCACCAAAGAATAATGTGTGTGTCTCAAACCCGTTGAGAGCCTCCTCTTTTATAGCCTAGCCATCCCATAAATATGGTATAATTTGAGCCATAAACATGGTATGATTGACTCGTAAACATGGTATGATTTAAATCAATCAGATCGGAGAATTTGGTATGATTTCGGAAGTAACCAATTCTGTCTGCGGAAGAAATAAAATTATGATTCTAATCAAATCAAATCTCATCAAGATTTGATTCTAATCAGAAATCAAATCTCATCCAGATTTGATTCTAATCAAATCAAATCACATCTAGATTTAATTAGAAAAATCATAATTGATTTTCTCTGCAGAAGAAAATTAATAATTTCGTAACGGAAATTTTAATCAGAATTTCTTAACAAAATTTTTCTCCGAAAAAATAATTTCAGAAATTCTTAAAATTTCCTATTCGAAATTTCATATAATTTTCTTAGGTGGATACGAGGTTTTATCCAGAGGCTACAGCAGGGACCTAGAGGAGAAATTGGTTTTGGCCTCCTGATGGACTTGGGCTTCCTATGTTCTCCCTGAACACCCAACTCAAGCCCATCAATAATAACTCATTCCACTAGAGAGTTATTATTGCACTACCGCACCAATCCCATATTATTGTATGAGCTCCTTCTTACTATAAGTACATTAATCTCCCTGTGTTTAAGATATCGTATGTCCGTCAATTAAATGAGTTACTGACAACTCGAATTTAATCAACTTCTAATCCAAGAGTAGTACCACTCAACCTTATTATCATGCGGACAAGGTCCACCTGCAGGGTTTACATGATAATCCTTATGAGCTCCTCAAGGGGACATCATCAGCCTAGATTATAGGACACAGTTTCCTTCTATAATCAACAACACACCATGTACATAATACTACTTTCCAACTCATCGGGCCTTTTGATCTATCGTTCTAAATCTCACCCTTTGATGAATCAAAGAAGTACATACTAAGTACATGTGTTTATTATTATATCGGGATTAAGAGCATGTACATCTATAGTAACAGAGGTTTAGTTCAATTATATAGTCAGTATAGTTTTGAACAATAAATTGGGATTGGACACAGTTTCGAGTTTGCAACTACACCACTTGTTATCACAATAAATTGTGATAGTTTTGGGCAAACCAGGAATCACATCTACAACCATCAATGGTTTGTCCATCAATCTTGGCTGTGAAGGCTGCCAGGTAGAATCTAAATGCATTTCTGCTTTATACTCCTCCATGTTATGGCTCCACCTCTCAATGTAAACACATAACCTGATGTAGACTTACTTTTATCCCTATCCGATTGGAAGTCAGAGTCCGTGTAACCCACAGGGATTAAATTATCTGCCTGGTAAACTAGCATATAATTCCTAGTCCTTCTCAGGTACTTCAATATATGCTTTACCGCAGTCCAATGTCCCTGTCCTGGATTACTTTGATATCTGCTAACCATGCCCACGGCAAAGCAGATATCCGGTCTCGTGCATAGCATCGCATACATTAGGCTTCCTACTGCCGAAGCATAAGGAACCACCTTCATGTCCTCTATCTCCTTTGGTGTTTTAGGACACATCTCCTTAGATAGAGGAACTCCATGCCTAAAAGGTAGAAAACCTTTCTTGGAGTTTTGCATGCTAAAACGAGCTAGGATAGTATCGATATAGGAAGCTTGGGATAAGCACAACATCCTTTTCTTGCGATCCCTTATAACTTTGATCCCAAGAATATGTGCGCATTCTCCTAAGTCCTTCATATCGAACTGCTTGGACAACCATACCTTTACGTCTGATAATATTTTAACATTGTTGCCAATGAGTAAAATATCATCTACGTACAGTACAAGAAATACCACCACGTTTCTGTCACACTTCTTGTATACACAAGACTCATCCGGACATTGAATAAATCCATATGACTGGATTACTTCATCAAACCGGATGTTCCAAGACCTTGAAGCTTGCTTTAGTCCATAAATGGACCGATTAAGCTTGCATACAAGATGCTCTTTGCCCTTTTCAATGAATCCCTCTGGTTGCTTCATATAGATGTTTTCTTCAAGACTTCCGTTAAGGAAAGTTGTCTTGACATCCATTTGCCAAATCTCATAATCCATATGAGCAGCAATAGATAAGAGAATCCTTATAGACTTAAGCATAGCTACTGGCGAAAAGGTCTCCCATAATCGATTCCCTCTTTCTGAGTATACCCTTTCGCAACAAGCCTTGCTTTGAAGGTTTCCACCTTGCCGTCTACTCCTCTCTTTCTTTTGTAGACCCACTTGCATCTGATGGCTTTTACACCATCTGCTGGCTCTACAAGCTCCCCATACATGGACTCTATTTCAGAATTCATTGCACTTTGCCAAGATGCTGCATCTTTATCTTGAAGTGCTTCGTCATAAGTCCAGGGATCAGCTTCATGTTCAGCAAGGACCAAGTCCGAGGACTCTCCTAAGAGCATGAATCTGCCAAGTTGTCTAACAACCCTCCCACTACGACGGGGCACCACATGTTCTTGTGCATGACACACGGTTTCTGTGACACACGGTGCAGTTACTTGTGGGTCGGGCATCGTGCTAATGATGACTGATGATTTAGGATTTTTTGATTTTAATCGATTCAATTTTGGGCTTTTATTGAAAATAAATTATGAAATGGATCGATTTGTTGTCCTATATTGCATAATCTCTAATTTTCAATTGGCAATTTTTGGCTGATTTTTATTGATTTTAGGGTTAAATCGGATCCGACTCGAGCTCAATCGCGGTCAAATCAAGTCAAATTTGTCAAACCGATCGCGCCAACACGGAGGAAATGACTTAGATCGAGCTTGGTCAAAATTTTACAATTTTTTGGAAACCCTAGACTGCCCTAGAGCTCAGATCAAGTCTGGCCGTCGGATTCAAAATCAGAGGCTCAGATTAATCAGTTAATCAGTGGTATTTAAACCCCAACTTTACCCGATGAACAGTGGCTGCGCACTGTTCATCTTCGTCCCGAGCCGCGCCCGACGCCGATTTTTCTGCTCACTGACGTAGCTCTACAGCCAGCTCCATCCACCCAATCCAATTCCGTTGCAATCCTTGGTCCCTGAGAAGTCCAAATCTGGTTCGTTGAGTGAAATCTGGCAGCGGGAAGGCGCTGCGCCGGCGAGGGTTTCTCCGGCGTCGTCTCCTCTGTTCCTTCTTGTTCCGGCGATTTGCTGGACGATCCGAAGCTGTGCGTCGACGAGGGGTTCTCTGAAGATCACGGAACAGGTCCAAGAATCCAGCAATCTCATCAGTGCAAGGAGGAGGAGAGAATCCCGATTTTGCAGCTCCAAATAGCAGAACCTTCAGAAATGGATGTGGATCCGTGGCTTGAACTCGAGTCTGTGTCTGACTCGCTATCGGTCTTCATTGATTTGTCTCGTGCCGGAAGTGTGAGAAAGTGTGTCGTAGGTTCTTCATCTGAATCCTCCGATGATTATTCATCCCATGTAGCCTTCAACACTTTCTTCTTGGATCTTCGTTCCTTTTTCTGGTTCGAGCACTTAGATTTAAAATAACCTTTTTTGTTGCACCCGTAGCACTTTAGATTCGTTTTGTCGATTGAAGGTTGGTTGGATTTTGATTTTTGTACCAGCTTCTTCACCTCTGACTTATTGATTCCGTGCTTCTTTCATATCATTTTGTGGACCAAGTTTACCAGCTCTGTTGTGACCTCGTCGTTGCTCTCGGAGTCTGATGAGTCAGTTTCTTCTGTCACCTTTTTGGTTTTCATTTCTTTAGATATACCTGCAAGAAGGGAAACACCTTTCTCTTCCACTTCAGCGTTAGTCTATTCATGCAACTCGAACTCTAAAAATAATTCATCTAACTTAATTTTTGAAAGGTCCCTGGAGACCTTGTAAGCATCACCATAGTGCCCACAAAGTGTTCCTAAGGAATGCTTTCAAAGCGTACCTTATTATATTTCGATTCTCCATCGGTTGTCCGATTGCATGAAGCCCGTTCAGGATATCTTGATCCTTGCATGTAGAGCGCTTACCGATTCTCCGTCCATCGTATAGATGTTGTATAGCTTGTTCATTAGCAGATCCCACTTGTTGACTTTCATGTCCGAGGTGCCCTCGTGCAATTTGATTAACTTATTCCACAAGGGATTTGCACTTATGAAAGGCCCGACTCTGTTTAACTCCTTCTTGGTCAACTCACATTGTAGAGTCTGGGTTGCCTTTGCGTCTGCCTCTATCTTTTTTCTCGTGGTTGCATCCCATTTGTCGCAAGACTATGGTAAACTATCATTATCAGTCGGGATTGTGAATCCCGTCTCAATGACTATCCACATCTCCACTTGAGTCTTCAGGTGGTATTTCATTCTACCTTTCCAGTAGATGAAGTCCTCCCCGGAGAATAGCGGTGGTCTTATGGTACTAAATCTTTCCTAATGGGTCATTTATCTAGCACACAGAAAGAACAACAAATTCATTCCAAGACTTGGTCTTGGATTAGTAGTGTGGAGGATTAGTAGTGTGGAAGGAAAAAATATAATAACTTAAAAAAAATTCTAAACAAATCTTGAAAAATCTGCTCGACCAGTGGTTGCACTGAGTTCAACTGCTCCGCTCTAATACCAATTGTAGGATCGAAAAGAGCGCTAGAGGGGGGGGGGGTGAATAGAGCTATCTTGTAGCGTTTTCCTAGTTTCATAAAATCATTAAATGCGTTCATTTGTTCATGAATAAACTTAAACAGAGATCATGTTGCAGTGGAAATAACAATTACGAAAATCACAAACACAAGGAGGCAAGTTTTTTTTACTTGGTTCACAGCCACAAGCTGCTACTCCAAGGCCCACGATCTTTGATCGTTTAAGTTTGAGCAATCCACTAATTAACTCCTTCCTTATGCATAGGAGTTGTAATGATTTACAAAATTAGAAATATAATAACAAATTTATTGTACTTAAATTAAATGCATACAAGTAAATCATTACCCAATCACCACTTGCGGTGCAGATTTTTGGCGTTACCACGAGTTCCATGGTGATTGTTCGCGCACAGACTCTCGTCGGCTTGCTATGGAATGACTTGAATTGATGTGTTAAGGCCTTCTGTCGAAGGTCTTTTATAAGGCTTTCCGAGTGCCTGGAATCCCTTTCTAGGCGCCTATACAACGTCCGTCGATCGGCCATCGATGCTGTTGACCCGACACTTTCAGTTGTCTGTATTCCCTTTCCAGGCGCCTGCGTGCTAACGTGGAGGTTCCGGATGAACTTTGACTGCCGCTACGTTTATACGAACCCAGGCGCCTGGAACTAATCCGGGCGCCTGGAAGCTGAGGTATCCCAACCACTAAAATAACACCACCTCACCGCTTCGCTGGCTTGGTTGACTAACGTCCAGTTGCCTGGATTCACAATTCAGGCGCTTGGACCACTGGTAGCCGTGATTCCGGATAGAGTCGCCCATAATCAAACTTCCCGCATCTCCAATCCTACATTACAAGCTAGTGCAAAAACCAAGGTTGCAGAAAAGGAATAACAGTTTTTGAATTGTTAAGTGGTTTTAACTTGTTGCGCTTAGCCTTGATCCTCGGCTCCCAAGATTTGCTACTAGGCCTATTGGTCCACTTGACCGTCTAAGCTTCTACCACGCATCTAGTCCTCCTAACCTGCCTAGAATTTTGCCATGCATCTGGTCCTCCTTGTAGGATCGGATAAGCGCTAGAGGGGGGTGAATAACACTTAACGCGATTTTTCTCCGATTTCAAAATCTCGATCGTAATAACTCGTAAATCAGATTGCAGCAGAATTAAAGTAAAGTAAAACAACACAAGTGACATGTTTATTTTTACTTAGTTCACAGTCGAAGGCTGTTACTCCAAGGCCCATGATCTGTGATCGTTTACGTATGGGCAATCCACTAAGAAACTTATTTCTATACGGAAATAAGTTGTAATGATTATAAAAGGCAACGATAAATCCACAACTTTATCATATTAACAATTATAACATAAATAAATCATTACCAACACTGGAGCTTTGAAGATTATCTTTCTGGCACGATTTCGACGTTACGTGTTACATCCTGGAAGGCGGTCGTCCGAAAAATTTCGGCAGTATCTCCCCTGTAACAATCATATTTCCTGAATACATACATCATACAGGCCTACACGATCGTAATCTATACATCACAGATGCATAACAGATAAGAATAAGGCTCACACGACCACAAACTACTAAACTAATACATATAACCAAAACAGAACGTATAAACGACAAGTCCACATAAGATTATAAAAGTAAAGCATAACCATATCCAAAACACACAAATCCAATCTCAGATACTCATCAACCAGTACAAGTCCACGAATAAATCCACGTAATGAATACAACCAGAATCAATACCAACCGAACCGTATAAAATCTCCTGCTGTGAGATGGAGACAGACTGACAGATCTCCAAGCTCCAAGTACTATCCTCCTATCTGCTACCTGGGGAGAACAATACAACCCAGGGTCTGGGTAGTGAGTATCAGATACTCAGTGGAATACAAGATAGTAGTGCATAATAGGATATATCAACTGAGATAACAAAAGATATACAGTCTCTACAATGGATATATAAGGAAAAAGGTAAATACTAATCAACAGGTAACAGGAATTATGGTAATAGGAATCATATAAATTCATACAGTGCATGTTATGTCATACAATGCAACAAGAATATATCAAGCAAGTGCAACAGTTACACACAAACATGCTGTAAACGATAATGCAGTAACATATAATAGCAAATGCATGCAAATATGCAATACACATCACATGCAACATGCATGGTCACTGTCTGCACTCGTCATCCCCAGTCACTCACCCAATGTAGTGAACTGAGGCACCAAACAGAACATACTGCATAGGCTCCAACAACTAACTACCAATAAACAAGTGGGGAGCGGGCAGTGTATCAGGAGGGCTATCTAGGTAGTCCTGGTCGCACCCAACATGGCGCAACAGATGCTCTCATCCATATCAGACCACAACACGGTGTTAGGTGAGTGCCAACAACAACAACAACCAACTGATGTCAACAACACCTACTGCTAGCATGTAGATGTTATGATGATCAACTCAACATATAATAGCTGCAACTATTCAGCATAATCAACATAAGATAGGATAAGTCCTCATACATCAGTGATAGGTAAATTGAGACTGTACTATCAATGGATAGATCAATCAAAGGCCAACTGGTATGTATCAAACAAAGAGTAACAAGGGGTCAACTAGGTAGCTAGCACAAGTAGCAGAAGTATCAACAGGATAGATAAACAATATACGATAGGCCATGCACTAAAAATAAAACCTGTAGTGACCAAGGACAGGGTACCCACCTGAATCTGACGACCGTCAATAACAAAACCACCAATATATGCTCCGAGTATAATAGGACCAATAAAATCAAGGTCCTGAAAGCAAATAACAATACAATACTTACTAAGATGATACTGTATTAAATTTATAGTAATTTAACTCCATAATTTAATCCAACAAATCCCCTTATCGAAATATATCTCATATCAATTGATAAATCAATTTAATGGATTATCACTCCTATCCTAATTGTTAACAATTAAAACAAATCTTGATCATAAATTACTAACTAATCCAATCATATGAACCCTAGTCAAACCCATGTTTGACCGGTCTCAACACACCCGATCAAAACCTAACTCTAATCATTTTCCCAACAACACAACACCTTCCAACAGATCACACACAAACCCTAGATCAATTCCAACAATAACAACAATCCAATAGCTACTTAAAATCCTAATAGAACATAACCACTTACCAGGAAGTTTACTGCAGATCTCTTGCCTAGAACATCTCTGATTCCACTCCATTTCCTCTTCTTTGCAGATCCAAAGCACTCCTACCGAATAGAGCAACGGCAGGTACTCAGGCAACGAAGGTATACCAGGTCTGATAAAAAATCAACCTCAATGGCTGATGTGCATAGGATACATAACCATTTATTACTCTTTATTTGCACATCTTCATGCTTTTCATGCTTTATCTTGTGTATGTTACACCCCTTATCTGTGCATTTGGCATCGTATTCTTTGTTTCCTGTTTCGGAGGACTTCTTGTGTGTTTGTGTGTTTCAGCATGGAAAACAGAGCAAAATAGGCGAAACGGAGCATTCATTGAAGATAAGGCAAGACAGGGCCGTGCCTCATAGGCACGGCCGTGTCTCATCACCTCCAATGGCCGTG
>NW_027434094.1:0-1797 GCF_044706935.1 Curcuma longa
CGGGAGTGATATCTTAGTTCTTGATAGAGTTAGACCACTAGAGTGCATGGCCATGCCCAAATGAGTCAACATGAGATGTTGAGCTCGTTTGATTGGAGTGAGTCTACTTGGAATTCAAGACATAGATTGATTAGAGGATGACACGGTCTATGCCTCGATTTAATCAATCTTGATATCAAGGATAGAAGGACATGGTCACATATTGTGAGAGTCACAATTAGTAGTCACAAGGTGATGTTGGATCTCAACATTCTTGTAACTTGGGTAGTAGTGATGTGTTGCTAGATACCTCTCATTGTTTATGTCCTTAAATTGGTTTAGGGGCATTGCCAACGTTACAAGAACCTATAGGGTCACACACAAAGGATACTTAGGTGGAAATTGAGTTCATATGATGAACCAAGAGGATGAGATTCATGTGATGAATCAAGTTGGGTTAGGTGTAATCCAAACTAGATTAGTGGAGTTGATTTGATCAACTTTGGGAGATTAGAAGTCAAGTTTGACTTGACTTGAGAAGGAGAAATTTTGGGAGTCAAGTTTGACTTGACTTTGTGCCATGTCATCATCCATATTGACTTGACTTTATGCCATGTCATCATAGATGTTGACTTGACTCATGCCACCTCATGGTCAAGTCTTGACTTGACCACTTGACTTTATGTTGAGGTGGCATAAGTGATGGCCAATAGAATGGTGCCACATCACCTTGGTTGCCACCTCATGGGAGGTTACAAATCTTCTTTGTAACTCATGGATGGTTTAAGGCCTTTAATGGGGATTAATTGGCCATTGATGTGACATGCAACCAAAGGAGAATGAAATAGAGTTTTTTTATTCATTGGTGCACTTCACGTTAAGGTGCTTCTCCTTCTCTCTTCTTCTTTGGTTTTTCTTCTCCTCTCCCTCTCCTTCTCCTCTTGCTGGCCAAACCAGCTAAGGGTGCTAGCACACCTTTTGGATAAGGTTTTTCCACCATAGATTGTCCGAGTGGATACCAATAGAGGAGTACACTTGACTCCTTGAGATCCGGCGAACCAAAGGAGCGAGCGGGATACGCGAAGGGCTTCGCATCAAGGGTAAACTCTAAACATGTAGATCTAGAGTAGATCTAAAGTAGAAAACAAATTTTTATGCTTCGCACGGATCCGGTGGCAAGAGAAACGGGGTTTTCCGCAACGCAAAAAGCGGTTTTTGCGGCCCGATTTCCTTACAACTATGAATTGGAGAATCATTAGGCCGTATACCGGGGCGCTCTGCAAAAGGGGCAGACCTTGAACCGGGCGAGATTCCGAAGGGTTTTCTAATACATAGTTGAATTCTTATGAGGAATAGTTAGCGGTCATTCGTTATTGGGGAGAGATCCGTAAAAGGGTATCTAGTGACAGTGGATAAGGTTCTTTTAGTATTTCCGGGGCGCCTGAGTGACATGGGCAGCCTTGAACCGGGCTTCTAGAACCGTTTCAAACCAATAACGAGTGACGTAAGAACACCAATGATTTAATTCGAGGATACCTGACGAGGTTGAATTGGATAATTTGGTTGACATTCCTACAATTGAACAGTTATTGAGGAAAGGTAGAGGATCCAAGTCAATTAATCCATTCTCTAGGAGTCCGAAATCCTAGGATCGCTTCACCCATCAGTGTCACAGTCGATCCCTTTCTCCGACTTTTAGGATAAAGCACTTTAAAACACTCCTATCTCCCCCACACAACTCATGATCTATATTCTCTCCACCTTTTTGTGCTAGATTTAGTAAGTAGTTCCACGGTCCCTGTGGATTCAATCTTTTTA
>NW_027434095.1:0-5398 GCF_044706935.1 Curcuma longa
CAGAGACTTCCCTTGCTTCCACAGATCATGACTCGGAGTGGAAAGCCTTCTCAGCGTGGGAGACCTAGTGATCCTAGAAAAACAAGACTCTTTGGTAGCCCCGGGAGTCGTTCAGTTGAATTCTTTACTTACGCATCTAACAGTTAGATAGAATATAGCTCAATATGCTGAGCCAAGTGGCTCGGCGTCAAGTTAGCTCCTCTCCTATCTTAGTGGGGCGGACGGATAATTTAAAAGAAAAGCGATTTGCGCCACGCCTGTATATAATATAAGTTCCTCATCTCGTAGGCACTCACCCTTTCCTTGCTCGATAGAATGCTTTTACACAAGTCAGAATCCATGACTAAACCTCTTCCTAGTTCCGTTCCCTACCTATGGAGTCTCATCTCTTGTCTTGAACCTATGGATTCTTAAAGAAAGGAGTTCAATTGCCAAACTAAGTCACTCTTTCTTAGAGGTAGGAAGGAGCCTGATGACCAGGACTCTGCGAACCTAATGCAAATCAGTTCCCTACTGAGAAGCCAGAACTTGAAGGTAGTTCAGATGCCCTCTTCATCTCCCTGCTTACTCGAAAGCAGGAATCAAGCGCAAGTCTCTTTTCTTTTCACGGTTGCGAGGTCAATCTTTCGCATGGCCTGTAAGTCAGTATTGAGGAATGGCCATTATGCAAGAAGAAGGTCCGGGTTCTTTATTTGCCTCATCCCCTCGAGCTAGGTCTCCGGTGCGGGGACTTATACTTTCTTTATCCACAACTGGTTTAAGCACAAGATACTCATATAGGACGAGAGAGATTGATTATGTCCTCCCTCCGCCAGCTGATAAATTAAATAGCAGATCGGCATTACTACCTGTATTTTTCGTAGCATTGTTCGAGGAGTCGGGATAAGATTATTATGGTAATCACGAAAGGTGATTGATATAAGTGATTGATCTTGTATGAGACTTCCGTAAGATAGGTCCTTTCATGGGACTTCTGCTCGCTTTGTACACGAATCTGAGGTCGGCACGCTACTAGTTCGATGGGAACCCTCTCTTCATTCAAGCCTCCTTTTGAGGCCTAAGAGAAAGGTATAATGCTCGGCATGGCAATTAGTATTCAAATCCTTCTTGCGTGCCACAGCCGGGCTCTTAGTTCCAAAGAGCTGCTGAAACCAGTAATTGACATGGCGTCCGGGAACTAGTTCTCTTTAATGGGTGTGTTGATTTATCACTTCCCTTTTGATGCACAAAGCTAATGAAAAGGAATCAGAGGTTCTTTATTTAGACCCGTGACGCGCTCACATAAGAGTGCTCTTACTACAAGAGTAGTTCGCCTTCAACGGATAAGACGTATGCTACTCGAAAGGGGAGATTCTATTCTTTCCTCAATTTACTTTTATATTAGGCAAAGTCAATCGCCAGCTCACACTCCTTTACAAGAAAGGAGCATCATTCCACTCCTTGCACTCGGCACTATCAACTTTCTTGGCTCAGCTGCAAGTGGGTTCTGACTCTTTCTGTCTTCACCTTTACGGTTCGTGAAGTATACTAGTATTGAAAACTCGTAGGCTACTTAGGCAGGGCAGAGAAGAAGAAAAGTCTTACTTAATTTACAATATAAAGAAAAGAAGGATAAAGAGTCCGCACCCCGATCTCTGGAACCAGAAGACCGGATGCTCCTTGGTTGGTATTATAATCAATCCCTTTGCGGCATGGCAGGGTGATTCTTTCCTCAGTCGGAGTTTTGTCTCTGCTATATCTATTTCCCGAGAAAGACCTTCTAGTTCGGTCTACGATTCCGATAAAGAACCGCCCTTGCAAAAGCAGCTGGAGCCGACGCTGCCCTCCTTTCTTCCCGCACACCTTTCCTATTCGGTAGAGCACTTAAGGATCCTCTCTAGTCTTATCTGCGTCGAGTGAATGTAATAATGAAAGACTCAAACTTGTCAATAGAAGCCCGCCTCCCCTCATTCTAAGAATAAGTTGAAGCCAAGAGCAATAGGTACGAGTGCAAGAAAGCTATCACTAGTCAATGGGAGCTCACTTGCTTGACTCCTCTTTGTGGGTCTCCGATTGAGGTCCGCATCCTCTCTTAAGAGGGCAATTCCTCGGCCCGACCTCTGATCTGACTCTGACGAGAGATATGGACGACCTCTTCGCATAGAAGATAGGTTAGTGCTACTTTTGTGGTCAATAGTACTTCCCCTTTTTCACTTCTCCATCTTCATTTGATTCAAGTTCATCTGCATCCTCATACTAGGAAAGGTTTGAGACCACGCTTTATTCTTAGGTGCCCGGGTCCTATAGAGCTGGAAGGAGGGCAGTTGTAAAGGGAATCCATCCACACCATCCTAAAGGGCAGGGGAGTGAAGTTCATTTGAACAAGAACCATCGGACATTAGGCCAGACCAGAAAGACCTTCGGGTGAAGGAGATGGTCGAATCCTATTTATCGAGACTTAAGGCAGAGAAGAGCTTATCTGGTGCACCTGTCCTCTAGAATGCAGGAAAGGTTGCCCTCGTACGTTCATGGTTCTTTCTTTGTACGCCAAATTGATCTTATATAAGAAAAGAAGGGAATTAGAATCTCCCCTGACAGAAGGGTTGAAGTTCTCTATGCTCTCACGGCTGCTCACTTGCTAGGCCTCTTCCTCCCAAGGCTACATGGAGCCGGGACAAGATAAGAAAGTAGCCAAGAACACAAGCAGTCACAGATAACTTTCACATAAGCCTGCACTCCATTGTAAGCTAGTTCGGGAGCCCATCTATTATTCAATAACGGATTCCTCTACAGATTGAAGAGCAGCGGGTGCCGGCGAATCACTCTCTTCCATCTTTTTATTAGTAATGGGTCTGATTATGAACCACCTGATATTGATCGTGCCGGTAGAGTGAAGTCGACCCCAGCACCACATTAAACCGACGGGAAGTATACGAAGGGCTCTCTTCGACTACGATCTCAAACAAATTGCTCTGCGAGAGAGGCCCTGTATATATATTTGGCGACAGCGACGCAGAAGAGGAAAGGACGCGTGCCCTTCGTCTGAGCCTTTCGGGTCGTCCCTTCCTTTATTTAACTTTGCTGCCTGATCTGGTCTACTACTTGTTAGGAGCTAGCCGACTCACTTAAACTACCCTTGCCTTTGGAACGCTACTCCTTAGAAAGTATAAGAGGTCGCACCGCATTTACTAGATTTTTTTGGGGGGGGCTCCTGAAACATATTATGAACCGAGCTACGGATTAGAACAAGTATGGAAAAGCAGCTTCAGGCGCTAGTAAGACTCTAATTAGAAAAGGGGCTCACATAGAACAGCGCAGAGTCAATTGGGACCGTGACTGACCAAAGAGTTCATGGTACACATTCACAACCTCTCCACTTGGCTTGGGAAGTTGAATACTCAGTTAATGGTCCCAGAAGAGAGTACCCGTAGCAAATCTAATAAAATTGCTTTTTCGGCTGCTGATCGGAAGCCCAGCCCTCTATGTGAGAGAGGCTCACGGAAGTGGGAAAGTATGCGTACGGTAGGCATGGGGCTGAGAAGCGCACGAAGGGCAAGTGAGTCTTAACCCAACCTCATCAGAGGCCCCCCAACTCTTCGATATCCAGCTCGCTCTATTAAGCCTCACAAGTCAGAATCCGCTCTTAAAGACTTGAATGCTAAACTATAGGTCCCATTATTATAATATAAGAGATATGAACGGAGCCCTTTTCCTTAAACTAGCTTACTGAAGTAAGGTGCTCTCACTCAGGCAAAGAGATCCGGCACCGCTTAATTTAATAATATTTTATATAGAAATAGCACATCCCAGTGAGTTACATTTTCAAAGGTTAGTGGAAGTCTCGTAGTTCGCTTTCAACTGCTGGTACCTTCGATAATCCAAGCTCACCGCGCTTTGAATACATTCGTCCAATCCCCTCCACAGGCCTCCTCTCCACTCATCGGTCCAGCTCACTCGAATGCCCATAAGAAGCAGAAGTGGCAAAAGAGCTATCAGTACTAAAGAAGAGATTGAGCTATCACACATTTCCATAAAGATTATAAAGCTATCCAAGACTCTCTCTAAAAGGTGTCTCCACTGGTAGTTTGAAGAGGTAGCTAAGTGAGGGGGGAGCAACTTTCCTCTCGAGAGTCCGGAAGAAGCAAAGTGTTCGCTAGCTCCTGGAACGAGCCCTAGAAGAACTCAATCCCTTTACGACTCGAATCACTGTACTATTAAGAGGGGGCCGGACAATCCAACTAAGAAATTGATTAATGACTACCTAGCCTGACTTCATCTCTACCTTCTTACTTAATTTCCCCGATTGCTGTTGGAATTGCATGCTTGGCTTTCTTTCAATATGTATTCGTTCGCTCCGGGGTAGAGTCACAATTCCCGTTCCCTTCCTTCTTCTTTTTAATGTAAGTATAGCTCGATGGGTAAGACTGAAGAACCATGGTGGTGTGCGGAAGCAACTGGAGAGCCATTTTCTGCTCGAGGATATGATGGTTTGACCGGGTCGGGTAGATTCACCAACACAAGAAGATGAGCAGGAAAGAGAACTCGCACTCGAGGCCTTCAGGCTACTTTTTTTTCATTATAAAGCCTGGTGGCTCTTGGGAAACGATTTACCTAAGAAGGACTAAGCAGAGCTTCCACCCAGTCCTCCTGCTTTCCCTCTGATTCCGGAATGGTCTAAGTGAGTCCCGGGCTATTCTCTCATAATCTTGTCATGAAAGTCATTGGTGGTGAAGGCTTGGCGCTGCCGATAAGTCATTGGATGGTGAGAGTGTCTTCCAAGAGTGAATGAAATCCACATTAGAACAGTGGAAAGAGGAAGGCCCCTCCTCTTCGGGGAAGCGCTACGCACCCGGAAGTCGGAAAGCCTCTCTCATTAGAGACTCTCTCGCTGTCCCTATTTCCAATATCAGAAGGATGGGGCGGATCTCACTCTTTGCCTTTATTTTGAACTCGGCCAACTTACTATAATTTCGTTTGAAGTCCACTCAAGATTTTATCCGTACTTCCTCCGTTTTATGGATACTCCTCGGAAGGCAGTCTTCTTGATCATATCTCTCACCTTTCCTTATCACTCTTTTCCCGTAGGTCTGGTCTGATTGCTATACCGGGAAGCATGCATTCATTTCTTTAAGTCCATGAAGATACCCGCGAGGTCAGATCTGCTCTCCGGGGATCTCCTTTCTCTTTGGGGGAGTTTTATCTGGCTCACTCAGTAGAGGGGAAAGATTGAACTCACTAAGCGTAGCCCCTTGTGCTACTGGGACTTATGAAAAAGCAGCTGCCAGTTCAGTAAAAGAAAAGAGTCAGCCTGCATCTTCGAGCTCTTGGGTCGGAGAGATGGATCGCAAACCCACTACTCGCTTCGGGAAGAGCGTACCAGAGTTTGTGGATAGAGAGAAGATGGGTAGAAAGAAGACTG
>NW_027434096.1:0-2801 GCF_044706935.1 Curcuma longa
TGCTAATCACTTCTGCTGCTGATTGAATGGTTTAAGCATTGTTGATTGTGAATTACAAATAGATAAATACATTGCATTCTTATCTTGCAAACAAATCTGTTTCTTGCATATTGGAATTTAAACTTTTGGGAAGTCAATTTTGTGTTCAATGACAGTTTCAAATTGTGGATTTAAGTGTTGAGTGGAACTTAGGATTTTGCATTTGATTTTTTATTGCTGTTTGAAATTTCTTTTAATCTGAGGACGGTAACTCTTGCATTACATTACTAAACATGATAAGCTTCATTGTGATATGGTTTAGGATTTGATTCTTTATTTCGAATTGATTTCCATATTTAGAATAGATTGATAATTAGTTTGCTTGTTTGTTTTCATGCATTGTTCATTAGCATTTTGAATTTCTTTTACATTTCATTTTAATACACCAAAAACCCCATTTCATACAAAAACCCAAAAATAGAACGACATCGTAGATCAATTCATACAAATTCTCTGCTAATCCTTGGAAAATACGACTCGTGGCCCCTGTATTACATTTACTTGTGAGTTAAGGGTTTTTCGATTATAAATTCTAATTTGAGGCTCATTCGTGACATCAATTGTGGGCTTATCAGCTATCCTCATAATTGGTCTATTATTGATATTTTGATACTTTCCATGCTATAACAATGTGCCATAAACGCAAGTAGAGCATGAGTATCATCCTAGCATCTCACATAATGATCAAGCAAGCTCAAGCATAATCAAAGTCATCTTAATTATCTTGTGAGATGTTATTGTTAATGTAATGACTCATGCATTGCTAAAAACACATTCCCAAACCCCTTCTTATATTTGTGAATTCATTTTCGGGTAAACGTTTAGTGAATATATCGGCGAGGTTTGATTTGGATTCTATGTAGTTTAATTCTATATCACCTCTTGCTACATGATCCCTTATATTTATGAAATGATGAAAAGATAAAAGAAGATATTGCAATTTACCGGTCCACAGTCCAACACGATATTCTTATTTACGGAATTCATGCATGTGTTCCATTCAGGCTACTACACATATGACGATTAGGCCAAGACACTATTAACTAAAGTTGATATATCTATTTTCTTAGTTCCATGGCCAATTACTTATGAAACAGGATGCTTGGTAATTAGAAAAACCATACCATACCAAGATGAGAGATTGAGAATGGGAAAAAGATAATGTTAGAAATATCCCAACTCAAGAATAACTAAAGGCCATAGACACTAAAGGAGGGAAAACCATTTATTTTAATTTTGACATAATATGAAAATAGGAAATAGAGAACATTTATGAATGACAGAAGGCAAGAAAAATTAATATAGTTGTTCCTTGGAAGATATAAAACAACAAAAAATGATTGGTTAGCAATAATTTAACCCTTAAATCTATCAGTTGTCATCCAATTGTAATAGAGTTAAATGTCCAGAACAAGTGTGTTTACCATCAAATATTTAGAAGAGATTCTAGCTATAATTAACTTGTCATATTAAATGCAAGAGCAAATCTTTAATGGAGATTTCAAATGGGAGAAAGAGCTTACCAACGGTGAAACCACTGAACATCTTTTCAAGTGCCAAAGAAAGTTCTTTATAGTCATTATATGTTATCAAGTCAACTTTCCTAAGATAAGGAGCACCATCCATGCTAACCTTGACATAAAGACAACCCAACTCAGGTTTTCCATCCACTTCTTCTTTGTTCTTCGGTGGGTTAGTAGCCATTTATAAATAATGGAGCAAGATGGGCAGGGCAGGTTGTGTGGGCTTCCATAGGGGCAAATCAAGCGGTCTACCCCGCGGTCGGTGCCCTGCCGGTGAGCTAATCGATGCACGGCGGCCGGCTAATGGCTTAAGCTACGGTCGGCCGCCCAAATCAACACTCCGGGAGTCAAAGAGAAGGAAATGAGAGGGCTTTACCAGTTTGCACCGCCGCCTAGCTCGTCGTCGTCGCCGTTGCAGTCGTCGGAGTTGTCGTCGTCGCCGGATCGGGTCGCTGAGGAGTCGGGCGGAGAGAAATCGCGTCGGAGCGTCGAAGAAGAAAGGTTCAGAAGGAAAAATCGCGAGAAGGGAAAGTCGGGGCTGATCCTATTAAGTTAGGGCATTTGGCGACGAAAGCATTTTCATTACCAAATTCATCACAAATTTGGCGACGAACTCTGCTTTCGTCGCCAAATTTGCGATGAATTACGGATTCGTCACTGATTTTGCGACGAATTTGACGATCGTAAATTTGCGATGAATTTGACAACGAAAATGCTTTCGTCGCCAAATGCACTAACTCATCCACCGTCCCGATCCCTTCTCCTTTGCCAAAGTTGGCGATGAATCGTGAATTCGTCACCAAATTGGCGACGAATCATGAATTCGTCGCCAAATTTGCAACGAATTTGACGACGAAATTTCGTCTCCAAATGGATTCGTCGCTGATTTTGTGACGAATCGATGATTCGTCGCAAATTAGCGACGAATTTGACGACGAAAATGCTTTCATCGCCAAATGCCTTAACTCATCCACCCGATCCCTTCTCCTTTGCCAAAGTTGGTGACGAATCATGAATTTGTCGCCAAATTGGCAACAAATCGTGAATTCATCGCCAAATGGCAACAAATTTAGCAACAAAAATTTATCATCGTAATTTTCGCAACTAAAACTTTTTTTGTCGTCAATTTTGTTGCAAACTTGCGACAAAAATATATTTCATCGCAAAATTTATCCCAAATTTGCGACGAAAATAATTCATCGTAAAATTTCGTTGCTAATACCCTATATTTTTATAGTG
>NW_027434097.1:0-1059 GCF_044706935.1 Curcuma longa
TGTTAGGATCGGTTGAATAGCTAGAGGGGGGGTGAATAGCGTTTCTTGATTTTTCTTGATCTTTCTCTGCACAGAGATTAGCGGAAGCACAAATAAAAAGAGAAAGACAGAGATCAACGCTAACCCGGTTCGTTTTACTTGGTATCCACCTCCGCAGAGGTGACTAATCCAAGGATCCACACGCACGCACACACCCGATGCACTATGAATCTTCTCCTTCTCGAAAACTCGAAGGTGGAGAAACCTTTACACCTTTTAGATCTCCTCAAAAATGATATGAAGTATTGTCTAGGAGGAGAGGAATAAAGCAGAGATCTGAGCACAAAAACGCTCACAAAAGAAGCACAAAAGAATGAAAGAATGAAGAGATTGATGAGTTGTTCTCGTGCAGGCTTCTTTTATAATCTCTGCAACATCAGTCGACTGCTGGCAGGGCCAGTCGACTGATGCCTTCAATCGGCAACAAAATCTTGCATTAAATGCCATTAAATGCTTGCCAATTTTCTGCAACGTTCAAATCACAGTCGACTGTCCAAGACCAGTCGACTGGAGACAGTCGACTATCCATAATCCCAGTCGACTTCCCAGTCGACTCCTGTCTTCCTCTGGCTCGACTGATCTTTCTGTGTGCGTCTGATTTATGAGCAGTCGACTGCTGGCAGGGCCAGTCGACTGGTGAAGCTGAAAAATCACATTTCAGCTTCTCTTGACCTAGACCTCGGCCTTCAAACACCTCCCATAGCCTCATGCCTCCCTGCACTAGCCTGAGATGCTTCCATCAGCTTCGTCATGTCAAGTCCTTGCCAAGACCAACCTTGGACTTCTCCTTGCCAAGACTACCCACTTGGACTTTTGCTTGCCAAGACTACCCACTTGGACTTTTGCTTGCCAAGACTACCCACTTGGACTTTTGCTTGCCAAGACTTCCCACTTGGACTTCTCTTTGCCAAGACTACCCACTTGGACTTTTCTTTGCCAAGACTACCCACTTGGACTTTTGCTTGCCAAGACTTCCCACTTGGACTTCTCTTTGCCAAGACTACCCACTTGGACTTTTCT
>NW_027434098.1:0-1150 GCF_044706935.1 Curcuma longa
TTAGACTAACAAACGAATTCACAAAGTTTGCTAAGGATTTGAATTAACAGCAACATTGAAATCAGAAAATTCAGAAGAAGCTGCAGAAACAGAAATGCAGAAATCAAATGAAACGCATTCAACCACAGCCCTTCCCTTCTTCAAATCCTCTCATTCTGGTGTCAAACAAAAGCCAAATCGGATTATATCCTCTTTGAAAATCCCTTGAGAATCTCAGATTATCATCCAGGCTTGACTTGCTCGCGTGCAACCCACTGCAATCGGAGAAAACCCTCCTCTTCAAAACAGCAGACCGGCGCCAGCAACTTTTGAGTTGCAGCTGGAAATTCCTCTCCTATTCTTGCTCTGATGGTTGGATGAAGACTGATTTGCGTTCCCGCATTCTTCAGAGGACCCTTCTTGAAGCCCACGGAAGCAGCACCGCTCGACAACCGCCGGAACAGAGGAAAAATGCGAAGGAACAGAGGAAAAATGCGATGCCGGAGAAACCCTCGTCGGCGTCCCTTCCAGCTGCCGATTGCTGTCTGGTTGATCAATCTAAGCTTCCTCAAGGATCCAGGGATTTGAAAGAGTGGAATGGAGGTGGCTGGGGCTTACCGGATGCGAAGAAGAAGAAGCGGGGACGATGAAAACGCGAAGGAATCGCGGATGAACAGTGGCGCAGCCGAACTGTTCATTCCCTAAGTTCGGTTTAAATATTGCCTATTAATCTGATGATCTGGACTCTTCATTTCTGATCCAATGGTGCAAACTTGATCTGAGGTTTAGGGCAGCTTAGGGCTTCAAAAAAATCAAAGGATTTTGATCAAACTCGATCTAGATCATGTCCTTCATGTGGGCTTGATCAATTTGGGCAAATTGACTCGATTTGACCGCGGTTGAGCTTGAGTTGGGTCCGGTTCGAGCCCTAAAATCAATTAAAATCAAATTAATAGAAAAATTACCATTAAATCATGAAAATTATAATCAAGCCTCAGATTATGCAATAAATGACAATTAAGATCAAATCGATTCATTTTGTAATTTATTTTCATGTAAAAACCCAAAATTGAATCGATTAAAAATGCATAAAACCCTAGCTCATCACTTAGACACAAAGTGGACAATATCATGCCATTGTGGAGATACGAACATCCTTTTGGACCCAACA
>NW_027434099.1:0-1308 GCF_044706935.1 Curcuma longa
TGTCACGACCCGGGAGACGGCCGTCCAAAAAATTTCGGCAACATCTCCACTGTATCTATGACAATTCCCTGGATACATACACATATATAAGGCCCACACGGCCAATCCATAACAGGCTATGGATTTATATAAGTAAATAAAAGTAAATGTGACCCACACGGTCACTCAACACATCCTACTATATATGAAATGCATCTGTAACATCATTAACGAATAAAACTCGTTAAAACCTATTCGCACAGCGGAAACATATCTATTCTACAGATAAATCCAAAGTAAGGATAAAACGAATACTCGTCGGCACATAGAAATCACCAAATCCAAAATACGGATACGAAAGTACAAACTCGAACTACAAGTAATAAAATCACCACACATCACCACACAGACACATAAACAGATACAATACCCACAAATACAAATAAACCATAGGTTGCTGTGAGATAGCATGACTGGCAGGATCTCCTCGGCATCAGCTGTAGCTTTCTACCTGATATTTGGGAAGACACAAAAATCCCAGAGTCCAAATGGTGAGTACAAATATACTCAGTGGATAATCAGAAAGAAATGCATGCTCAATAAGGTAAAACATAAAAGAGCAGGTATAGAAGAAGCATAACAGTAAGCAATGAGAGAACGATGTAAAGTATCGTAACTCCTACAGATATCATATAAGTCATGCTATATCTCAAGTACATATAGTAATCCATAAGCATGATCATGTTATGCAATGCGTCAACCAAGTATCAATACAAGTACACAATCACTTCATAATGTAATATGCACATATATACGGTCCAATGTATGTATATAAATCTCACAAAGTAAATGTGTGCATATGATGCAACTGCCCCACTCACTACAGCACTCGTTCAAGCATCTGAGGCTGGGATGGCCGGCATCTGGGGATTAGTACTCCGCGCCCTACAACAAAGTGTTGTTCTAATAGTCTGCCCCAAGTGCATTGAGTTTCAATGTTTGGCTAAACCATGTTTAAAGTTAGGCAATTCTTGTTGATCTAACATGTGTGATGCAAGTTTGCAGGAAAGTCCAAGCGTAGTCTTGGCAAAGGAAAAGTCCAAGCGTAGTCTTGGCAAAGGAAAAGTCCAAGGGTGGTCTTGGCAAAGGAAAAGTCCAAGGGTGATCTTGGCAAGGAGAAGTCCAAGCGGTAGTCTTGGCAAGGAGAAGTCCAAGGGTGGTTTTGGCAAGGAGAAGTCCAAGCGGTAGTCTTGGCAAGGAAAAGTCCAAGGGTGGTTGATGTGATGTTTTTATATGGGAATTATTTATTTACATTTCCCTTATTAAATA
>NW_027434100.1:0-2425 GCF_044706935.1 Curcuma longa
CCCCTACCATTTCTCATGGTCCGGCTGCCATTTCTCATGGTCCGGCTGCCATGTCCTTATGGTCCAGCTGTCATGTCCCTCATGGTCTGACTGCCATGTTCCTCATGGTCCGAGCCTCCCCTACTTCCTTTGTTTTTCCTGAGGGTCCCCACATGGTTAGATCTGGATCATGGCTCATCTGGCAGTTAGTCCGGTGAAGAGCGGCCTCGCTCTGATACCAATTGTAGAGTCTAAAGAATGTCCACATCTCCACAATGACATGATATTGTCCACTTTGGACCTAAGCCCTCATGGTTTTGTTCTTAGGCTCTCCCCAAAAGGCCTCATGCCAATGGAGATACTTTCCATCCTTTTAAACCCATGATCTTTCCCATGTGTTTTAGATGTGGGACTATGTTTGCACCATTGCAACCCAACAAATTGTTCCTTCTTGAAAAATCTGTTTACTTACTCATATTTACTCTGTTGATTTTTACTGCTTTGTGATGTATGTCAAAAATAGGGAGAATAAAATGGTAAAGTTAGGCTTTCATGATTATGCTTTCATGATTATTCATGGTTATTCATTCATGCTTAGCATTTATGTTGCTCATTAATGCTTGATTAACTCTGATTAGAGCATGATTATTGAAGGTATCTATTGTGATATTATACATGCTGTATTAAAGACCTAACTTAAATGATTTTTGCCAAACATCAAAAAGGGGGAGATTGTTGGGGCAATTTTGCCCCAAGTGATTTGGATTTTGATGTTTGGCTAAATCAGTTTAAGTTAGGCAATGTTGGTGATCTAACGTGTGTGAATTGAGTTCACAGGAAAGTCCAGGTTGGAAGACTTGGCAAATGGTGAAGTCCCGGAGGCGCGGCCTCTTGGCAAATGGTGAAGTCACGGAGGCGCGACCTCTTGGCAAAGGTGAAGTCCCGGAGGCGCGGTCTCTTCAAAGGTGAAGTCCCAGAGGCGAGGCCTCTTGGCAAATGGTGAAGTCCCGGAGGTGCGGCCTCTTGGCAAAGGAAGACTTAGCACGACGAAGTTGAGGAAAACGTCTCAAGCTAGTGCAAGGAAGGGCACGAGGCTTGTGGAAGGCGTTTGAAGGCTTGCGTCAAGGCTAAGAGTTGAAGAAGAAGCTGAAAGGGGAGTTTCAGCTTGGTCAGTCAACTGGAATTGTGATTCAGTCAACTGATCAGGAGTTTCAGTCGACTGGAATTGTTATTCAGTCGACTGATAGTTTCAGTCGACTGGATGTAGTTTCAGTCGACTGGAGATTGATCAGAAGCACACCGAAGCAAACAGAAAGATCAGTCGAGTGAGCAGTCGACTGGTGTTGGAGCAGTCGACTGATAGACTACCGTTGGGTGACAACTAGCGAATTAAATGCGTATTAAAGAGCCGTTGAAGCCCATCAGTCGACTGGCCCTTGGAGCAGTCGACTGATGCACAAAATTCTATAAAAATGCAGTTTGACGAGTGGAGAAGTAGCGGTTCATATTCTTTCATTCTTGCACGAACTCCAATACTTATCTTTCATATTCCTCTTCCTCTAAACTTTACTACACATCTTGTGAAAGGAAGAGATCGATTTGTAAAGGTTTCTCCGCCTTCAAAGTGCTCTTTGAAAAGGAGAAGTTTCATAGTGGAAAGGTGCTCGCGGTGTGTGGATCCTTGGACTAGTCACCTCGTTGAGGTGGATACCAAGTAAATCGAACGGGTTAGCGATTGTTCTTTCTTTTGTATATTGTATTTTGCTTTCGCTAACTATCTTGCAGAGAAAGATCGAGAAATCGCTATTCACCCCCCTCTAGCAAACTATGCAATCTCCTCGGTCCCAACAGTTTAATTTGTTAGTTGTCATCCAACGGTAGTCTATCAGTCGACTGGTACCAATCGACTGTACCTCTCGACTGATCTTTCTGTTTGACACCAGTCGACTAGGATTCAGGACATCAGTCGACTGATGGTTCTGAGCTTGGCTGTGTGTACTTCGGATCAACTCCAGTCGACTGCTGGCAGGGCCAGTCGACTGATCAGGCTGAAACCTTCCCTTTTCAACTTACTCTTCACCCCTTAGCCTTGACACAAGTCTTCAAACGCCTTCCACAAGCCTCGTGCACTTCCTTGCACTAGCTTGAGACGTTTCTCTCGACTTTGTTGTGCTAAGTCTTCCCTTGCCAAGAGGCCTCGCTTCCAGGACTTCATCCATTGCCAAGAGGCCTCGCCTCCGGGATTTCATCCATTGCCAAGAAGCTGCGCCTTCGGGACTTCACCAAATGCCAAGACTCCATTCCTGGACTTTCCTGTGAACTCAAGTCACACATGTTAGATCACAAACATTGCCTAACTTAAATTGATTCAGCCAAACATTAAAATCTAAATCACTTGGGGTAAAATTACCCCAACAACTGATGCTATAGGTCAGAATTTCTTTAT
>NW_027434101.1:0-1061 GCF_044706935.1 Curcuma longa
TTTGCACAAACAATTGAAATCAATCCTATCAGAAATGAGTTTCGGTTTCAGAAATGGAAACTAAACAGAAACAAAAAAAAACAGTGAAACACTATCAGAAATTGCATAAACTCCTCCTCTTCTCCTCTTCTTCGAGTTTTCTCAGTTGGGTGTCAGTTCAACTGCCGAATTCAACAATGTGAATGTCGAAAATCCCTTTAGAAGCTTAAACACAGTGGCTAGTCTTGTTTGCTCGCGTTCTCAGCGCTGATAACCCCGGAGAAACCCTCTCCCAGTAGCAGAACTCAATACGCGGCAACTGCTGAGTTGCAATCTGAAATTTCCCTCCTTCGTCTTGCTCTAATGGACTTGCTGACCCGAAAACGTGTTACGCGATCTTCAGAGGACCCCTCGTCGACGCGCGGATACTGATAACGCCACCAATCACCGGAACAAGACGGAGCAGGGGATGCCGCGCCGATGAGACCCTCGCCGGCGCCGAGCTTCCAGTTGCCTATTTATGCCCAACCGACCGGTTCCAGCTTCCTCAGGAATCCATAAACACGCCGGAGATGGAAGATTTGGACTGGGCTTGGCCGGGAGTTACGCTCCCTAACAGAGCTTCTCGCGCGAAGAAGGCGATGAACAGTGCGCAGCCAGCCACTGTTCATCGGCCTAAGTTTTTGATTTTTATACTGTGATTAATCATGCGATCTGGGCCGTTGATTGCTGAATCCAGCGGTCTGGATTTGATCTAGGGTTTAGGGCTTCTTAGGGCTTCCAAAAAAATCTGAAATTTTTATCGGGCTTGATCTGAGTCATGTCCTCCATGTTGGCTTGATCGATTTGACAACTTTGACTTGATTTGACCCCGGTTGAGCTCGATTTGGGTCCGGTTTAACCCTAAAATCAATAAAAATCAAATTAATGCCAAAAATTGCCATAAAATCATGAAAATTAGAATCAAACCTCAGATTATGCAATATAGGACAATTAAGATCAAATCGATCCATTTCATAATTTATTTTCATATAAAAGCCCAAAATTGAATCGATTTAAATCGTAAAAATCCTAAGTCATCA
>NW_027434102.1:0-1662 GCF_044706935.1 Curcuma longa
CAGTCGACTGGTGCACTCTGTTGGCGTTCTGGATTTCCGTCCTATGTTCCGAATTCTACCCGCTCCGAGAAGCGTAGAACTCCACAGGACAAAAATTTTATCCCGCCTGGATCAATTGACAAAGTCTACAAAAGACTAAGTCAATCGATCCTCAGGATCGCCGATTCCAAAATTACTAACTACGGTTTTAATCTAACAATTCTACTACGATTTAAAATACGGAAACTAAATCATATCAGAACCTTGTAGATAACCTCAAAGCCTTCCGTTGTATTCCTAACTTCTTCCTGGATGTTGGGTGGACAACGGACCTCCAGAAACAAAGGAACTGCAACCTCCGGATGATGAAGCCTTGGATCGTCTTGCTTCTTCTCGCAGCAGCTTCTTCTTGTCTCCCACCTTGGATCCGGCCCTTCACACCTTGGACAGGTTTCGGCCACCACAAGAGAGAAATGAAAGGGGTGGAGGAAGAAGAAGAAAAAGGAAAAGAAGGAGTGGAAGAGGAAGGGGGCGACGGCACCAAAGAAGAGAGTAGCTCCCTTTTCTTTTTTTTCTCTCCGGTTCTTCTTCTCCCTTTTATAGCCTCACGCCCAAACCAAGTCATGGCTGCCCATTCAAAATATTTCTTTAATTTTGATTGATTCCGCGAACCAATTCTAAATTATAGAAACCTCTTAAATCCGGGCCTTTAGATTGACTTGCTTGGTTTCTAGCCGTTAGATCTTTTCAGAATTATTTAAAAAATAATTCTAACCTTATCTAGATGTGGCCGGCCACTTATGGATGGGTTTGGTTCAATCCGTGAACCAACTTTATATTAAAGAAGAAAATAAAACCGAACCGAAGAGATTTCATCCGTCGGATGCAACTTAATCTCATCTAACGGTTACGATATAATCTTCTTTAATATAACTTAATCCCTTTGATCCAATGGCCCTGATCTATTTCCTTGGGCGTGTGGTTCATTGAACCATACTTGGTTCACGTAGTGAACCGGTTCTTCCTTCCAAAGAGAATTAAAACCGAACCGGAGAGATCTCGTCCATCGGACGCAACTTAATCTCATCCAACGGTTCTAATCTATTCTCTTTTATTCCTCTTTATTTATTTCAATCCAACGGATGCAACTTGATCTAATCCCATGGATATAAGCTGATCTCATCCATTAACTCATCCTACGGTCGAAAACTAATCTCATCCAACGGTTGAGATTAAATCTCATCCGACGGCTGAGAACTAATCTCATCCGTTTGATTGCATCCTTTTGAAGATGTCTTTAGGCTACAGTGGGGACCTCGAGGAGGTATTGGATCTAGCCTTCTGATGGGTTTCGGATCCCGTATTCAACCCCGAATACATACCTACATCCATCAATAACGATCCATTCCACTAGAGGATCATTATTGCACTACCAATCCAATCCCCAAATTACGTTATGGGTTCCTTCTTATTATTTTATGCATTGCTCCACGTGTTTAAGATATCGTATGTCCGTTAATTATTAAGTTCTACTGACAACTCAATAATCAACATCTAAGACCTTGAATAGTACCACTCATCCTTATTGTCAGTCGGACTAAGTCCACTTGCAAGATTTGACTTGACAATCCTTATGAGCTCTTCAAGGGGACATCATCATCCCTACTGGGACACGGATGTTGT
>NW_027434103.1:0-1321 GCF_044706935.1 Curcuma longa
GGTGTTCGAACCTTGGCTATGTTGGATTTTTCGTACCGCAAAAACCGCTTTTTGCGTGCGAAAACCACGAAGCCCCAAGCCACCGGATCCGTGCGAAAATGAAAAATATGCACATACAAGTTTTCTCTACAGAGATCTACTCGAGATCTAAGAGTGTAAGACGAGTGTAAGACATTTACCCTCGATGCGTGCCCTTCGCGTATCCTGCTCTTCCGAAATGGTGCCGGATCTCGAGAGCGTGGGGAGTGCCGCTCTCTACACGTATCCACTCGGACAAGAGGTGGAGAACCAAAACTCAAGATGTGCTAGCACCTTAGGGAATTTTGGCCAAGGCTAGAGAGGAGAGGAAGAGGGAGATAAATCAAGAGAGAAGAGGAGAAAAACCACTCAACGTTGGAATGAGAAAAACTCTTCAACGTTGAGTGAAAGAAACCCATTTTCATCCACTTGTGGCCCCCACCATTAATCCCATTAAAGCACCTTAATTCTATTAAAATGCTTTAACATCACATGAGTTACAAATATGAATTGTAACCTCCCATGAGGTGGCATGATGATGATGTGGAGGCTTACCATTGGCCATCACTTATGCCACCTCAACTCAAGGTCAAATGGTCAAGTCAATAATTGACCATGAGGTGGCATAAGTCAAGTCAACATGGATGATGACATGGCATAAAGTCAAGTCAAACTTGGCCCTCAAGTCAAGTCAAACTTGACCATAATGTCTTCCTTCTCAAGTCAAGTCAAACTTGACTTCTAATCTCCAAGGTTGATCAAATCAACTTCTCTAGTCTAATTGGGATTACACTAAACCCCAATTTGATTCATCACATGAATCTAATCATCATGGTTCATCATATGAACCTAATCTCCACCCAATTGCCCTTTGAGTGTTACCCTATAGGTTCTTGTAACGTTGGCAATGCCCCTAAACCCATTTAGGGATATAAGCAATGAGAGGTATCTAGCAACACATCATTGCTACCCAAGTTACAAGAATGTTGAGATCCAACATCACCTTGTGACTACTAATTGTGACTCTCACAATATGTGACCATGTCCTTCTATCCTTGATATCAAGATTGATTAAACCGGGGCATAGACCGTGTCATCCTCTAATCAATCTATGTCTTGAACTCCAAGTAGACTCACTCAATCAAACGAGCTCAACATCTCATGTTGACACATTTGGGCATGGCCATGCACTTTAATGGTCTCACTCTATCAAGAACTAAGATATCACTCCCGTCATATAGGAGGGATAGATCCCATCTACATCACTCACATCCCACTACATAATTTGTTACATACCCAGTAA
>NW_027434104.1:0-1897 GCF_044706935.1 Curcuma longa
TTGTTATAAGACGGCGGAAAGGTCCCATAAAGTCGATCCCTCAAACGTCGAAGAGCTCAACCTCTAAGATTACATTCTGAGGCATCTCATTCCTTCTTGATATATTGCCTGTTCTTTGGCAGCGATCACATGTCATCACATAATTCCGTGCATCTCTGAAGATATGGGGCCAATAAAATCCTGCTTGCAGAACCTTAGCAACTGTCTTGTCTGTGCTAGGATGCCCTCCGTATGCTGAAGAATGACAATGCCTAAGTATATCCCCAGCCTCTTCCTCTGTTACACAACGTCGATAAACCAAATCTGCGCCTTTTCTGAAGAGGAAAGGTTCATCCCATACGTAAAACTTCAAGTCAACGAAGAACTTCTTTTTCTGGTGATAACTTAGGCGAGGGGGCATTATACCACAGGCTAAGTAATTAGCAAAGTCGGCATACCATGGTGTATCAATTTGTTTGATTGCTAGCAGATGCTCATCTTGGAAGAACTCGTTTATGTCCAACTCGTTCTTGCTCTTTGTAGACATGCCTGAATGGAGCCTTGACAGGTGATCAGCTACAACATTTTCAGTACCTCGTTTATCCTTGATTTCCATGTCAAACTCTTGTAATAGGAGTACCCATCGAATAAGTCGCGGTTTGGACTCCTTTTTGCTTAGCAAATATCTGATAGCAGCATGATCAGTGTAGACTGTGACCTTGGCGCAAGTGTAAATCTTATTCCTCTTTCTGTATGCAAAAAGTTAGATTTGGGAAAAATTAAGCTAACAACTATGACTTTGCAGTTAGCTGATCGTTCTATTAGGTACCCATTGGGCGTCCTAGAAGATGTGTCAGTAAAGGTGGGAAATTTTGTTATCTCCGGCAACGACGCCAAAAACTTGATGGTTAAATTCCGCAAGCGCACGTCGTCCGGTGATTAAACTCAATATCGCACATCGTTCGGTGATTAAACAAATCCCTGTGGGATCGATATTATAACTTGACGACATCCGTGCGCTTGCGGAATTCGACCATCAAGTTTTTGGCGCTGTTGCCGGGGATAACAAAATTTCCCACCTTTACTGACACATCTTCTAGGACGCCCAATGGGTACCTGATAGAACGATCAGCTAACTGCAAAGCCATAGTTGTTAGCTTAATTTTTCCCAAATCTAACTTTTTGCATACAGAAAGAGGAATAAGATTTACACTTGTGCCAAGGTCACAGTCTACACTGATCATGCTGCTATCAGATATTTGCTTAGCAAAAAGGAGTCCAAACCACGACTTATTTGATGGGTACTCCTATTACAAGAGTTTGACATGGAAATCAAGGATAAACGAGGTACTGAAAATGTTGTAGCTGATCACCTGTCAAGGCTCCATTCAGGCATGTCTACAAAGAGCAAGAACGAGTTGGACATAAACGAGTTCTTCCAAGATGAGCATCTGCTAGCAATCAAACAAATTGATACACCATGGTATGCCGACTTTGCTAATTACTTAGCCTGTGGTATAATGCCCCCTCGCCTAAGTTATCACCAGAAAAAGAAGTTCTTCGTTGACTTGAAGTTTTACGTATGGGATGAACCTTTCCTCTTCAGAAAAGGCGCAGATTTGGTTTATCGACGTTGTGTAACAGAGGAAGAAGCTGGGGATATACTTAGGCATTGTCATTCTTCAGCATACGGAGGGCATCCTAGCACAGACAAGACAGTTGCTAAGGTTCTGCAAGCAGGATTTTATTGGCCCCATATCTTCAGAGATGCACGGAATTATGTGATGACATGTGATCGCTGCCAAAGAACAGGCAATATATCAAGAAGGAATGAGATGCCTCAGAATGTAATCTTAGAGGTTGAGCTCTTCGACGTTTGGGGGATCGACTTCATGGGACCTTTTCCGCCGTCTTATAA
>NW_027434105.1:0-2104 GCF_044706935.1 Curcuma longa
TTTTCTCGTAAAATGTGATCGCTGCTCCGATAACAAAGAAGGCCTTTGTGCCTGGCCACTACTTGAAAACTAATTTTTGAAATATGAACTGAATCAATTAACGGTTAAACCTGAATCAACTCTAAGTTAATCAAATATAGATATCCCGAACAATAAATAATGATAAAATTCATAAAATCATCTCACAAACACCCATAAGGTCAATGATTGAACACTTAGACTTGGTTGAGACGAAGTTAGGTAATAACTTTCTAAAATAATCCAACAAACGAAATTAAGTTTACTTAATTAATCAACTTAACATTTGTAATTATGTTTAAAATTCTAATATCTTTAATTATTTTCAAAAACTTTAATAATTTTCAAAAACTTTAATTATTTTTAAAAACTTTAATAATTTTCAAAACTTTAATTTTCAAAAACTTTAATAATTTTCAAAACTTTATTAATTTTTAAAAACTTTAATTATTTTCAAAAACTTTAATAATTTTTAAAAAAATTAATAATTTTTAAAATTTTAATAATTTTAAAAAACTTTAATAATTTTTAAAAACTTTAATTATTTTCAAAATTTTAATAATTTTCAAAAACTTAATTATTTAATTATTTTTTAAAAACTTAATTAATTTCAAAACTTAACATAATTTTAAAAACTTAATTATTTCAAAAACTTAATTAATTTCAAAACTTAATATAATTTTCAAAACTTAATAAATTTTCAAAACCTTAAATATTTTTTTAAAAATTTAATTAATTTTTATAAAACTTTTACTGAATAACGTAAACCAGTCGACTCAAGTCGACTTGACCAAACAGTTGAGTCGACCTGAATGTTTCTCGTAAAATAGTCACTTCACTGACTTAAGTTGACTCGAATGAATATCTGAGTCGACCTGAGCCGACCCTAAAACAGCATCAAATTTTCTCGCGAAAACGTCGTTCCATTGACTCAAGTCGACTCAACCCAAGTCTGAGTCGACTCCCACCGCCAACTCAAGTCGACCTGAGTCCACTCGAGTCGACTTGAACGTGATTATAAAATAGACCGCGTGGTCCCACCCCTCCAAAAGCCACTTTTTATCCACATTTTCTCGATTTTCGCATCATAAAATCATGTTAGGAAAACAAGAATTACTTTCTACCATCAAGATGCCCAAGTAAACCCCTAAACTTTTCCACTATTATTAAAAATTTAGTTTTTCTTCCAGTTAATTCTATTAAATATTGTGTTTAGACAACCTAGGAGAAGCCATGAGGCTAGACCATCTAGGCCCTCCACTACTGATCCCAGATTTCCCATAGAACAGTTGAAGCTCACGCTCAAGAGATATCCTTTTTACCATTAGCCTGTAGATCATTAGATAGAAGGTTTTTTCAACAATCATGTGCATTGTCTATGCTGGTCATAGACCACTACCACTTAGACAGACTAGTGTTTTGTACGACCGCGGCTAACACTACATTGTGTGCCGAGTTGTACAACAACCTAGTCCAGATTGACGACTTATCATTCACCATCCGTGTTAGACGGAGGGACATCACCATCACTGCATCCATGATTAGTACTTTCATAGGTTTCCGTCCCTCTCAGTCTACATTTATAGTATATCTACCTACAGATCTACCATTTGGTGATCCTTATTCTGATATTACTCTTGATGTCATGCATACCTACTTTTTCCAGGAGGATCGAGCTCCTGGATTTGTGTCATTTCATTCTGGTATACTCCGGATACAGGACTATATTCTGTATCGGGTTGTTGTCCTCTGCATTCTGCCCCTTGCTACTAGGGATCTCACTCGGATGAGACCCTTTCACTCATATTTACTATATGCTTTTATTCATAGGTAAGATTTAGACTTAGGACTACTTATGTTTCATACCATCATCTATATATCTTCTGTAGTGACTAGTAGGAGAGTCCATTGTTGGCGATCTGGATCTCCGTCCTATGTCCGGATTCTATCCGCTCCGAAAAGCATAGAACCCCACAGGACAAAAATTTTATCCCGCCAGGATCAATTGATAAAGTCTACAAAAGACTGAGTCAATTGATCCTTCAGGATCGCCGATTCCTAAATTACTTTCTATGGTTTCTACGAC
>NW_027434106.1:0-5674 GCF_044706935.1 Curcuma longa
ATGCATGATTTCATTCCTTTCATGTCTTCTATGGAGTTTCGAGCGCATTTATTTGTTGCGTTGTTGACCACTCTTTATCGAGAACTATTAAACTTCCCTAAAGGAACTGCCAAGATGTTAAAAGAGCACAATGTGAGACGACAAATAATGTTTCAAAGATAAACACCCAAGTGATCGTGGAGAATGAGCTTGAATTCTCCTCGAAATACCATAAGAAACGCTAGACAAGGGGTTCTTGGTTCGACTCGGCCAACTTGGCCTAATGCCCTCTGCTTGTCCACTCTATCGCAATTAGAGCACACATTAGGTCAACTTGGCTATCAAGAATGCAATTGAATTCATTTCAATTGTTTGGGAAGCTTAGTTTTAGGAGTGGAACTAGACCCGACCACGGTTCAAAATCGACGGTTCGGAACCGCCGGTTCGACGGTTCATGGCAGGTCGACCCTTAACCTTAACTGCCCAAGACGGTTACGGTTCACGGTCGGAACCGCCGGTTCACGGTTCAGTTCACGGTTCGCGACGGTTCGAGATTATTATATTAAAAAATTTTAAATTTTAAATTTATTTAAAAAGTGCACTTCGGGAAATTTACCATCCCAGTCGACTGATTTAGTCAAACTAAGAAAATGACTACTGAATTGCTGAAATCACACCTGATTTTTGTCAGAATTCAAAATACAGTCGATTGACTTTTCTCATTAGTCGACTGGAGTTAAATTCAGTCGACTGATGAGGCATATCCAGTCGACTGGAGTTAAATTTTTGAACCGGCAAACCGTCGATTTTTGCTGAAAGTAAATAAAGGATAACATTTGTTCCACTTAGACCTGACCACGGGCCGGGTCCAGCCCCACATGATCGGCCCCATGACCATCTATGAGTTACCCTTCATTTACTCCTCTTATCCTTTGTGGATAAACGGTTCGAATTGGTTGTGTTCTTGAGTTGGTTATCATGATGCTAATAGTATTCAACTTTTTTAGGATTTCCTTGGTGAAATTTTAATTTTTAATATTAAAGTTTGAATATATAGAATTTAAGTTGAGTAGTATTAGACGTAGTAAAAAATTTATTAGTATTGGGATTGATGTGATGCTAAAAGAGATGAATAGCTTTAATTCATCAATTAGGTTGCACATCAAAAATTTAAAATGAAATCAAGACCACAAAACTGATGGGAAAGTCTTGAAAAACCGTTTCGGTAAATTCTTGCTGAACAAAAATTTTTCCGAAACGATCTCAAGTTGCCCAATCGTTGGGCTCTTGTGTTTGGTTTACAGGATCCAATATAAAAAGCATAATTTAATTTAAAGCGGAAACATTAAATTATACCTCTTCGGATGAAGGATGTAGATGACCCCTCGATCTTCTGCTGTATTCCTCTCCTCTTTCTCGAACGTTGTGTGGGCAACGATCCTTCGAGAATATCTCCACCAGAATTCTCCACCAGAATTCTCCTCTCCGATGGCTAGCAAACTTTCCCTCCTTCTTAGAGAAAAGAGAAAGGGAAGAAGAGGTTGTGGCTGCCGAGAGCTTCAGCCACCAAATAATTAATTCGTGTGTTCTCTCAAAGCCAACCTTGCCCCTTCTTTTATAGCCTAGCCATCCCTTATTTATGGTATAATTAGAGCCATAAACATGGTATAATTGATTCAATCAAATAGAGAATTTGGCATGATTTCGGAAGTTTCCAATTCTGTCTGCGGAAGAAATAAAATTATGATTCTAATCAAATCAAATCTAATCCAGATTTGATTCTAATCAAATCTCATCCAGATTTGATTCTAATCAAATCTCATCTAGATTTGATTCTAATCAAATCAAATCTTATCCATATTTGATTAGAAAAATCATAATTAATTTTCTCTGCGGAAGAAAATTAATAATTTCATAACAGAAATTTTAATTGGAATTTCTTAACAAAATTTTTCTCCAGAAAAATAATTTCAGAAATTCTTAAAATTTCTTATCCGAAATTTCATATAATTTTCTTAGGTGGATACGAGGTTTTATCCAGAGGCTATAGCAGGGACCTAGATGAGTTACTGACAACTCGAATTTAATCAACTTCTATTCCAAGAGTAGTACCACTCAACCTCATTATCATGCGGACAAGGTCCACCTGCAGGGTTTACATGATAATCCTTATGAGCTCCTCAAGGGGACATCATCAGCCTAGATTATAGGACACAGTTTCCTTCTATAATCAACAACACACCATGTACATAATACTACTTTCCAACTCATCGGGCCTTTTGATCTATCGTTCTAAATCTCACCCTTTGATGAATTAAAGAAGTACATACTAAGTACATGTGTTTGTTATTATATCGGGATTAAGAGCATGTACATCTATAGTAACAGAGGTTTGGTTCAATTATATAGTCAGTATAAATCGAACAATCCTCAGATGGTCCTATTCAATACACACTTAGTGTACTAGTATAATTTTATAGTCAAGACAGACTAAGACAAAATTACACTACAACCACTCCGATGGTTTGTCCAATCCATCTTGGTTGTGAACACTGTTTATAATCTATAAGGGACTGATAACATGGTCTTCTGTGTGTGACTCCGCACACCATGTTAATCTACAGTATAGTTTTTAATATTAAAGTTTGAATATATAGAATTTAAGTTGAGTAGTATTAGACGTAGTAAAAAATTTATTAGTATTGGGATTGATGTGATGCTAAAAGAGATGAATAGCTTTAATTCATCAATTAGGTTGCACAGCAAAAATTTAAAATGAAATCAAGACCACAAAACAATATCAAAATTATATTTGATTCATAGCCCCTCATGGTTGTTAATCTAAGGCTTAGTCTTAGCACTACCACTACTATCAAATTTTCTCTTTCTTGGACAAGATCTAGAGGTGGAAAAATCTCTTATAATAAATGTTACAACAAAAACTAAAACCGAAGAAAGGAGAATGCAAAGAATTACTTGTAGAAATAGACTTCTCCTCCTTCAAACTCTTGCACCAAGATTGGATGTCTAGCTCAAGAAATCCCAAGTAAAATCAACACCAATATCGAGCTTGACATGAGTGTTGGTTTTGAAACCAAGGATGATTCCCTTCTTATATGAATGTAGATTCGACCATCGTTTAGAACTGACAATTCTTAACAGGTCGATCCTTAACCTTAACTGTCTTGGATAGTTAAGGTTCAGGGTTCAGAACCACTAGTTCAAAGCTTGGGTCACGGTTTACTATAGTTCAAAATTATTATTATTTAAAAAATATAAATTTATAAAAAAATATAAAGAAGGGCGTGTACTTATTTAAATTGCCTATATATTCGTTACCATTTTAAAGGAGTATTTCAAACCTTAAAAGTATCACCATCAGTACTTCTTTATGTATTAGATGTCAAAATTTGCTCAGGTTTATCATCGATAAATTGAATATCATAATCCTCATTCAGATTGACTATTTTCTTGCCTCTCTGATATTGAGATATCGATAATGAATCTTCTCCTTTTATTATAATTGAAGAATTCAAGTAGAAAGCAATCGAGTTTTCAGAATTGAGAGATGAAAGTAGAGAAGATGGTGTGGAAAATGATAAAATAAGCTCCATATTTATAGAGTTTGAAAAATAACAAATATTAAATTGTAGCTATTGATCAAAAAAATAATCAAATAATCTCAACCGTTAAAAAATAAAAAAAAACCCATCTCCTCCAACAATCAGAATTGCTTTTACTTCTTCTCTCTAGCTTTTAAATTACACTAGTATAAATGAACTGTTACAATGTTACAAAGTTGAAAGAAATTATTTACTCACTTATTCTTCTTCCAACTATTAAGAATAGTAAAAGAAAATATTAATTAGTTATTATAATTAACTAACACATAAGGATGTTAATGGTTGTAATCTAATTGGTTAGGATACTTGGTTCTCATTGAGAGACTTAAGTTCAAGTCTCGACAATAGAATTTTTGTAAACAAATTTTGCATCTATAAAAAAATCCATGGTTGTTGGTTCTCCAATTAAATGGGTCATTAAATCGTAGCTAATCCGACCCCTACCAAGCCAGTTACGATTCAAGCCCGATGACCTAGGTCAATGAGTAATCGATCCATTGACCCAGTTACGAAGTCAGACTAAGTCAAGTTATAACCCAATTATGGGCTTGGGCTGGGTTTAGTTAGAACCCGACCCATGGGTAGGGCCGGGTAGGTCTATATGAATGTTCAATTTAAATAACTTTTCTTAACTTTCTTTATACATCAGTCAACTGATTAATCGATTGATTTGGTCTCTGAAAAATAATTGATTCATTGAAATGATCTATGCACCTTCTGAACCTTGTATGATTTTGTCAATAATTAAAACAAAAGTCGATTGTTACTGTTCATTTGTCATCAATCGATTGATTTCAATCAGTCAATGTAATGGTCGAAGCCTAAATATTATGTTCACTTCAACAGTAGCAACAATCAATTAACGCCATGAATAGTCGACTGATAACAATATAATTAATCGAGTTGAGCAGTTGATCTAAAAACTTTCTATTCGCTTCATAATCAACATCAATTAATTGATACCTATGATCAATCGACAAATATCGATCAGTTGAGTTGGGCAATCGATTGAGAAATATTTTATTCTCTTCACCATTTGATCAATCGATTAAATGACTCAATTTTTAGGATTACTGTACAAAACTCTCAACCTGCTTCGAGATTTTAGCACATCAGTCAATTGCTACACAAGTAGCAATCGACTATTATCAACCCTTCAGCTTGACTGGGGGTTTTGCAAATCCTAAACCACCAAACATAAAATCCCCTTCTATTTTATAGTGCATCAGTCGAGTGATACACATATATAAGTCGACTGTTGTATTGTTCTTAGTCATTCTAATGGCTGAGTTCGCCTAATTTTCGTCTACTCTTGACTCTCATTTACCTCATATCAGAAAATTTTGTTCCTTCGACTTTCATGCCTGGAGCCTCTGTGTTTCTAAGTCTTCATTCATCCTACATCCGATCTCTTGATTTGTCCGATCTTCTCTTCTTATCAAGAATCTAGCTTTCAACTTCCTTAGACTTTATCGCATTGCATCTGGTGATTTAACTTGCGAGAACTTTCTCTTTGTCAAGAATCTGACTTACAACTTTTTTAGACTTCACTGTCTTACATCCGATCGTTTGATCTACTAAGACTTTCTCTTTCATCAAATTAACAATTTATGCACACTTGACAATCAACTTTAGACTCTAACATTTTGTCTTAATTTAAATATTGTCAATTATCAAAACTATATGTACTATAATACATACATGCATTGCACTAACAATTAGGGCAAGAGATTGAGAGTTTTAAACATTTAAGATTATTTTTATAAAATAATGGAAGGGTTGATAGAGACTTTTTATATAGAATATTATAAGTAATATAGTTAAATTGATAAGAACATCATATGTATTTTGTGATTGTAAAATATCTTTAAAATTAAAAAAATTATAAATTATCGATTAGATCTTCTATATTATCACTACAACAATTTAGTAATTTAGCGACAAATTAAATTCGTCGCTAATCTAACTTTTTCGTCGCTAACCATATTTTGCGGCGATAATTTTTCGTCGCTATTATCGTCGCTATAGGATTGTCGCAAAGGATACTTAGCGACGAATTAATTCTATTTCCG
>NW_027434107.1:0-29528 GCF_044706935.1 Curcuma longa
CTTGACTGTGGAATTACACTAGTACACTTTGTGTGTATTGAGTAGGACCATTGAGGTTGTTCAATTTACACTGACTCACAAATTGAACAAGACCTCTGTTATTATACTTATGCACTCTTAATCCCGATGTAATAAATGGGCACCTATACTTAGTAATTATTGCTTTGATTTACCAAAGGGTGAGATCTTTCCGTCAGATCAAATATTCTCGATAAGTTGGGTGATGTTACTATTTATACGGTGTGTCATTAATTATAGAAGGAATCCGTGTCCCAGTAGGGCTGATGATGTCCCCTTGGAGAGCTCATAAGGATTGTCAAGTCAAATCTTGCAAGTGGACTTGGTCCGGCTGACAATAAGGTTGAGTGGTACTATTCAAGGTCTTAGATGTTGATTATTGAGTTGTCAGTGAACTCAGATAATTGATGGACATACGATATCTTAAACACGGGGAGCAATGCATAAAATAATAAGAAGGAACCCATAACGTAATTTGGGGATTGGATTGGTAGTGCAATAATGATCCTCTAGTGGAATGGATCGTTATTGATGGATGTAGGTGTGTATTCGGGGTTGAATACAGGATCCAAAACCCATCAGAAGGCCAGATCCAATACCTCCTCGAGGTCCCCACTGTAGCCTAAAGACATCTTCAAAAGGATGCAATCAAACGGATGAGATTAGTTCTCAGCCGTCGGATGAGATTTAATCTCGACCGTTGGATGAGATTAGTTCTTGACCGTAGGATGAGTTAATGGATGAGATCATCTTGTATCCATGGGATTAGATCAAGTTGCATCCGTTGGATCGAAATAAATAAAGAGCATTGAAAGAGATTATATTAGAACGTTGGATGAGATCAAGTTGCGTCCGATGGATGAGATCTCTTCGGTTCGGTTTTAAATCTCTTTCCTCGATTGCAGCCGTTGGATCAGAGCAATCAAGTTGTATTAAAGGAGATTATATTAGAACCGTCAGATGAGGTTAAGTCGCATCCGATGGATGAGATCTCTTCGGTTCGGTTTTAATTCTCTTTAATACATAGTTTGGTTCACGAATTGAACCAAACCAAGGATGTGGCCGGCGCCCACAATAGATAAGGATTGGAATTATTTTTTACAATCAATTCCAAAAGGATCTAACGGTGGGAAACCAAGCAAGCCAATCCAACGGTGGGCGCCTAATTCAAATAAGGAAATTGGAATTGGTTTTGGAAATCAAGTCCAATTGATTCCTAAAGAAGGGGGCGGCCAAGGACTTGGTCGAGTTTAAGAGGCTATAAAAGGAGGGGGTGGGCGGCAACAAGGAGAACACAAGAACAAGAATATCATACGAGGTCGTAACGATCTCGCAATTGATCTCGTTTCTCTCTTGTGGTCCGCGCCCATACTCCTCCCCTTTCTTCTTCCTCTTTTGTTTTCTTCTTTCTCTCTTAGTGGCCGAATCTCCTTCTAGTGGTGGTGGCCGGATCCAAGGTGGAAGGTAAAGAAGAGCGAAGTTGCTTCAAGAAGAAGTAAGGCGATCAAAGGCGTCATCCAATGGTGGTTGCAGTTTCTTTGCTCCCGGAGGATTGTTGCCCACACAGCGTCCGGGAAGGAGATAGGAATACAGTAGAAGATTCCGAGGTCTAATTAGGGTTCAGGTATGGATTTATTTTCTGTAGTTTTTTTTCATACTTAGAATTAGATAATAAAACCGTAGTTAGTAATTTAAAATCGGGGATCCTGTGGATCGATTGACTTAGTCTTTTATAGACTTTGTCAATTGATCTGGGCGAGATAAAATTTATGTCCTGTGGAGTTCTATGCTTCTCGGAGCGGATAGAATTCAGAACATAGGACGGAGATCCAGAATGCCAACAAAATCTTGGTATTACTCTTTACCTCCAAACGGTATTACTACTTGGGATCAATGTGAACAAGTTTTTCTCAACAAATTCTACCCCCAAGTAAGATAACCCACATGAGGAATATGATATCAAGCTTCATGTAGTTAGATAATGAATCCTTATTTGAAGCTTGGGACAGATTCAAAGGAATGTTGGGACAATGTCCACACCATGGATTGGAGAAGTGGCAAATCATTCATACCTTTTACAACGGAATCAATTATCAAACAAAGGTATATTTGGATTCCATTGCAGGAGGTGCATTGATGAATAAGAGTTTAGCAGATGCTGAAGAATTAATTGAAAGTGTGGCTCTCAACCATTATCAATGGGCTAACAAGAGAGGTAACAATTCAAGAACTCCTGGAAAGTATGAAGTTGACACTCTTACTCATTTATCTGCACAGATGGAAATCCTCAATAAAAAATTTGATAATATGAATGTAAGCAAGGTTAATGAGGTATCTTCACCTTGTGAGATTTATAGGGATTCTATCCACACAAAGGAAATGTGCCAAATAGGAGCACTCCAACTCAGATTGCTGAATATGAACATTGTGACGTCATTGGTACATATAATTAGAGGAACAACCCATACTCAAATTCTTACAATCCGGGTTGGAGGAATCATCCCAACTTCTTATACCGCAACAACCAAGGGCCATCCTATCAAGCTGCACCAAAGCCAAGTGAAGAGGTGTCAAACACCTAGAAAATTCTGGAACAACTTCAAGGTGACATGGTCAAAATCAATGAAAAATTAGATGACCATGATAAGAGGATGAAGATGCAAGAAACGCAGATAGCTCAGATTAGTTCTTCCCTCTCTTCTAGACAAGTGGGTGCACTCCTAGGAAAACCAGATTTCCACCCCATGGAGCATTGCAAAGCGATTGAGCTAAGGAGCGGACAGACCTTGAAGGGTAAGGAACCTCAAGTGACTGCTCCTTTGGAGGATATTACATGCACATCAGCCGTCGAACAACCTCCTTCCTCTACTCTGATTATTGAAGATGAATGGGAGGAAGTTGAGACCGATACGCCCGCTGAAGTACCTTCAAAGAAAACTCTAATGCGTAATATACCATTCTCGCAAAGGCTCCTGTACAAGCAAAAAGATGATGAGTTTGAGAAACTATATAACAGAGTCAAGGATATCACGTTGGGCATTCCCCTTCTCGACTCCTTATCGAGATGCCTAAGTTTGTCAAGTTCATTAAGGGCTCATGTCCACGAAGAATATAACTCAGGCCAAGAATACTGTGGCGCTAACAGAGGAAGTCAATGCAATAATTCTAAACAACAAACTTCCTCTGAAACTCAAGGATATAGGGAGCTTTACCATCCTATGCAAGATAGGTACAATTTCAATTGGTAGAGCATTCTGTGATCTAGGAGCGAGCGTCAGTATCATCCCCTACTCAATAAGTGAAAAATATGGATATACAGATCTCAAGCTTACCACCATGGCCATCCAACTAGCAGATCATTCATGTAGATATCCTATGGAAATAATTGAGGATGTGCCGGTAGAAGTCGGAGGATTCACCGTCCCAATCGACTTCGTTGTACTTGATATGGAGAAAGATCCGTCAATTCTAATCATCTTGGGAAGGTTATTCTTAGCCACTGCTGGGGCAAAGATTGATGTGAAAAATCATAAGTTGTCCCTAGAAGTGGGAAACAAAAAGGTAGAATTCAATTTCGCACTTGACTCAAATGCATACCTTCCAGAAAAAGGAAAATGCTATAGGCTGGATGATACCTAGCCAAAGAAGAAATTGATGTACCAATCCCTCACCTTGTCGATGGAAGAACCTGTACCGACCAGGACAATAAGGAAGCCATATGAAAAAAATAAAAATATAAAATACCACCCAGGGCTTGATTACGAGATGTCAACCAATAAGCCCTGTACACTAAAGAATAAAGGGGTCAAGCTAAAGACCGTAAACAAGCGCTACTTGGGAGGCAACCCAAGATTTTTCTTTTTTTTTATATTTCTTTATTTCCTTTATTGCATAATTTTTTATTATTTTATTAAGTTGGTAATAAATTTTTCTGTTCTTTGCAAGAAATTCAGGAGATTGACATCAAATAAAGCAAGACCGTGCCTACTAAGCACGGTCGTGCTTCTCTTACAGAGCCATGCCCTTTCGAGGTCGTGCCTCTCCATCGAATAACAACCCTCACAGGCTGTGCCTATTAGGCACGACCGTGTGGTTGCACCCGAAGATCAACTTGGGCAAGCCGTGCATATAAGGCATGGGCGTGCCTGACACCCAAATAACACCTTCGAGGGGCCGTGCCTACCAGGCACGACCGTGCCTCTTTACCTATAAAAAGGCACACAGCCGTGTGTACCCTAGCACACGGCCGTGCACCCCCAAATTGCAATTCCTGTTCACCTTCTCCTCTCCACCTCTCTTCCAATCTCTACCAAATCCCCTCAAATCCTACTTCCTTTATTTCTTCCCCACTTCTTCTTTATCTCTCTACTCAGATCCACAAGAAAAATCTTAAATTTTCTCTGTCTTTGCTTCTTCTCGCAGATCTTTTGGGATCGTCCCGGTGCAATGCGCGTGTTTTCACGTTTTAAAAACGTGCGCTGTAGAAATAAACAAATAATTACAGCTAATTATTAAACAACACACGCATGCATAAACAGGAAATAATAGCATACAAGGCATGACAGGAAATTAAAATTTTATAGAATAGTAAATTACTCTACGCGTACCTTTCTAATGACGGTTGAGTAGTGTTGATATCAATCGAACGGTCCTCGTCCGAGTCCCGCCTCTACTGGTGATCCACGCCAAGTTCCTGTCTGGATGACTTCGAAAGTCACGAATCGCGTCATCGTTTTCGGTACTAGCCGATGATCGATGACGATCGAATCGAGAGAAGCCTTATTCCAGAGCGATCACGAAAATAGGGGTCCTGTTCATCGTCTTCTTTGCTGCTTCCGTGAACACCACTGAGGCTTTCCCTTGTTCCTCCTCCTTCCCGCGTCACGGAGCAAGTGCGACACTGCGTAGCTCGTTCTTCCCCCGCCGCGTCGCCACCTTCGCGCACGGAAGCTCACCGTCTCTATGCTCAGAAGCTCGTTGTCTCTGCGCACGGGAGCTCGCCGTTAGTCACACTCGGGAAGCTCGTTGTCTGCCGCGCTCGGGAACTCACCGCCTTCGTGCTTAGAAACTCACCGTCTGTTGTGCTCGAGAGATTGTCGTCTCTGCTTCCATGTTCGGGAGATCGCCGCTGCCGGAGTTGCACGTCGCCGTCGATTTTCTCTGCCATCGCGTGGAGAAGAGCACTGCAACTGTTCCAATTGTGACTGGCTCTCTTTGTCGGATTTTCTAGAGCAGAGGCGGTGTGTTTATCTTTCGATCGACAGGACTCGAGCCCTGTTTTCTTCCTGGCATTACCCGGTTTGGTTTTTCTCTTCTCCCTTAGTCAGAAATAAGGTTTTCTGTACACCGGAGAGAGAGCTTGTTTGCCGGGGAGAGTTTGTCGTCGGTGAGCGAACAAATCTTTTGAAGTTATTCCCAGAGCAGCTTCGATGGTTAGAAATTGTTTTCGGCCACCACAAGTTGCTATCAAAAATTGAGGCTTGCCATCGAAAGCTTGTGAACTGATCGGACAATTGTTCCATCATTTTATCGTGAAAAGTTTTCGATTGTTTGTCCTAATTCAGCGGTTAAAGATTGACTACCGAAAACTACATTGAGAATATGATTCTCGATGATAGTTAGAAAGCCCCGGAATGATCGCGACAAACGTTGTTGCATGATTTTTGAAATAAGGCTTCTCTCAATTCGATCGTCATCAATCATCGGCTAGTACCGAAGACGGTGACATGACTTATAGCTTCTGAAGTCGTCCAGATGAGAGCTTGGTGTGGATCACTGATAGAGCCCACACTAGTGTCACGAATGAGCCTCAAATTAAAATTTATAATCGAAAACCCTTAACTCACAAGTAAATGTAATACAGGGGCCACGAGTCGTATTTTTCCAAGGACTAGTAGAGAGTTTATCTGAATCAAGCTAAGTTGTTGTTATTTTTGGGTTTTTCAAATGTAAATGGGGGTTTTGGTGTTTTCAATGTAAATGAAAAGAAACATTAAATCAAAAGCAAGAACAATGTAGTAATTAAAAGAAAGAAACAAATGCAACAATTAAAAACAAGAACATGAAATCAAGATAAGGTCTAACAAGCAAATGAAGCATGGATAAACTCAGAAACATGGATTCAATATAATGCAACAATACAAGAAATATAACTCAGAAACTAATGCATAAACTCACTTACCTGAATTAAATGCAATGAAGTACAACTACACTAACCACTTAAACTAGCCAACTCAAATATGATATGCAACTCTGATACTGAACAGTAACTTGTGCAACTTCAGATTCAGCAATTCAAACACAAAATGCTGAATGATTATATCTACGAAAACTTCTAAGTATACTAAAGTAACAACAATAGCTAATGCTTTCACCAGATTAATCGAATTCAAGATATTCAATCAAATCAACTCCAATTCGACAGAAATAACAATGTATCAGAAAACAAATACAGAACAGAACAAGAAATTCAACTAAGCTTTGGATCTTCCCTTACAAACCAAATCCAATCTAGCCGTCACACTAGATCCGGTCTATGATCAGAAATCCAGAGAACAACTCCAATTCTCAGCTCACTTTGATCTAAATTGCATCTGATCAGCCACAGAAACCCTCCGTGATGATGCAGAACAAAGACAATCAAGAATCTGAGGATCAAGATGTAATCCTTCAAATTGCTGGTAAGTTAAAGCTCAGGAACCTTCAATAACCTTCGAAGAACCCCTCCGAGTCTAATTTGTAGCTCCGATTAGCCTGGATCTGAAGATCGCAGCCGGAATGTGGTCGCAGATTAGAAGCTCTGAAGAAACCCTCTCCAGTGATTCTGATCGCAATTAACACCGAACTGAGATTGTAATCGCCTCCTAGAGTCTGGAAATTGGCTTGGAAGAAGAAGATTTGGAGTTTGTCGTTCAAAAACGAAGAAAAAGAAGCTGGAAATCATGAAAATGAAGTGCTACAGTAACTTGCTACAGTAACCATGATTTTGTACAGTGTTTCTTCTCGTTATAACTGGGACACTGTTCACAGCCGCTTCCGCTACTTGGTTCAGCCCGAGTCCAGCCCTGGTTCAACCCATTTCATCCAATTAAGCTCCAATCGGCCCGATTTCAGCTCCAATCGAACCCTAATCTTGATCATGACGTTTTAGGACCATCAATTTGATAAATTTTGGCTTGACTCAATCTCAATTTGGCTCGATCATGGTTCAATTTGGACCCTACAAAGAATCAAGCTCAATTAATATAAAATTAATCCTTAAATCACAGAATTTAGAATTAATCATCCAAATATTCAACATATCACAATTGCAATCAATTCATGTCATTTAGCATTTTATTTTCATGGAGAAACCCAAATTGAATCAATAAAATACCATAAAATGCTAGCTTATCAATCACCAGTAGAGGCGGGACTCGGACGAGGATCACTCGATTGATATCAATCCTGCTCAAATATCATCGGAAAGGTACGTGCAGAATTATTTAATTCTCTGTAAATAGTAATTATGTGCATAGAATAATTTCTTATTCTGAAAAATTTTAATTTCCTGCCATGCCTTGTACGCTGTTTATTTCCTGCTTGTGCATGCATGTGTTATATGATAATTAGTTGTTAATTATTATTTTATTTTCACTGCGCACGTTTGCGAAACGTGTAAACATGCGTATTGCACCGGAACGATCCCAACAGTTGATTTAAGAAATTACATACTTAGTTAATCTAAGGAGAAACTTTGATATAACTAGTCTAGGGTTAGATGAGGTAATTTCGATTAGTTCCACTCAGCTAAGTAAATCAATTCGGGTACTCCTCATTTGATCACTTAAACTGGGTTTTCCTAATGTACTATTATCTCGTCCCACCCTGGTACTAGGTTGGACAGGTGTTAATCAATAAGAAAAATAAAATATGTAATTCTACTTAACATGGAAGGTTTTAGATCCCCCTGGATCATAACCCCTATTAGGTATGATCAAATAATGTATTTGATCCTTGGAGATCCAGTAATAGTTCAGTCCAACTGGATTGGTCAGGTTGGACTTTGGAACCCATGTTTGGACTCATGATTTCTTAGGTCGATTCAGCAAAGACATATACAACCTATGTTTGGCTTTGTGTCCAAGCTCAGGTTTGTTGTACACAACCCTTTGAGTTTTAAGCATCATGTCAAGATATTTGGAGCCCAAAGTGAACTTTTCCAATGATCTTTTCAGATCATCAATCTGAAATTTCAACTTGGAATTCTTTTCCTCAAGTTTGACTTGAGTTGAATTTCCAACTTGAACATCTTCAGTTGGCGAACTGAAGTTGACTTTCTAGAGTGTTACCTCCTTTTGGAGAGATTCAACCTGAGCATTGAACTTAACCAATTTCTTAGTTAAACTATAAATTATTGCATACAATTTCTCCATACTTACAGTGGTTGTTGGCCCTTCTAAACCATATACGGATCTGTGGCTTGTATTACAGTCGTTATCTGATTCGGTCTTCGTTTCTGTTAGTTCCTTTCGAGCTGGGAGAGCTAGGAAGCTTGTGTTAGCTTCTTCCTCTGAGTCCTCTGAAGATAACTCATCCTAGGTAGCCTTGAGCCCCTTCTTCCTTGTCTTGCGCTCTTTCTTCTTATTTGGGCATTCAGCCTTGAAGTGCCCTTTCTCCTTGCATCCATATCACGTGAGTTCAGTCTTGTTTGTAGGTGTTTTGTTCAAGTTAGCTTTTTGCACCACCTTTTTCATTTCTGACCTTCTAATCCCGCACTTCTTCTTCAATATTTTTTGAACTTAATGATTCTTCGGATTCTTCCTCTATTGGTCTTCCGGACTTCTTTTCCTTAGTCTGACCTGCAACAAGAGCAATTTCTTTCTCTACTGGATTGGCATTAGTTTGCTCATGCAATTCAAATTCAAAAAATAATTTATCTAATTTAATTTTTAAAAAGTCCCTGGAGACTTTGTACGCATCGACCATTGATGCCCATAAAGTATTCCTAGGGAATGCTTTCAGTACGTACCTTATTATATCCTGATTTTCAATGAGTTGACCAATTGCATAGAGCCTGTTGAGCAAGTCCTAGATTAGCTCATGTAGTCCACTAGCGGATTTGTCTTCTAGCATTTTTATATTGTAAAGTTTATTTAGTAGAAGGTCGCACTTGCTGACTTTTGTGTTGGAAGTCCCGTCGTGGAGTTCGATGAGTTTATCCGATAAATCCTTGGCGCTTATAAACGGGCTGACTTTGTTAAGCTCTTCTTTGGTCAACCTACATTGGAGTGTCTGGGTTGCCTTGGCGCTAACTTTAATTTTTCTGTTGGTGGCTACATCCTATTTTTCGCATGACTGTGGGAAGCCGCCATTGTCAATCGAGATTATGAATCCGATCTGGATCACTATCCACATATCCGTCTGAGTCTTTAGGTGGTACTTCATTCTACCTTTCTAGCAGATGAAGTCCTCCCCAAAGAACAAAGGTGGTTTAGTAGTGTTGTAACCTTTCTAATGGGTCATATGAACCTCGCACACAAGATAATAAACTAAGATGTATCAAGATTTGGTCTTAGATTAGTAGTGCGGAGGAATAATAAAATTAAAAAATAGCATGAAAATAAAAAATTAAAAAAATTACTCGATCAGTGGTTGCACTAAGATCAAGCACCCCTCGCTCTGATACCAATTGTAGGATCGTTGGGAGCGCTAGAGGAGGGTGAATAACGCTTACATTGCATTTTCACACTTTTTGATAAACTTGTAAAACTTGTATATATGAAACAGAGAAAGCAACGGAAAAGACACAAGTACACAGAAGTTTTACTTAGTTCATAGCCACAGACTTCTATTCCAAGGTCCACGATCAAAAGATCATTTTCGACAAGCAATCTACTAAGTAACTCTCTGTTACGTCTCAGGAGGTCGTCTAAAAAAATTTCGGCAGCATCTTCCCTGTAATAATGATAATTTCCCTGAATACATGTATATAAAGGCCAACACGGCCACAATAAGGACTACAAGTCCTGAACACATACATCACAGATGCATACAAATAATATTAAGGCTCACACGGCCACAACTACTAATAATCATGCAACATATAGAAAAATATGCATACCGAAAACATCAAAAACCTGAACAAAATGGACAACCACAAGTACAAGTCTAACACCACAACTACAGTCCATGAACAACACAAACACAGTCTAGACAACTGACATATACCAATCTTTATGCTGTGAGATGGATACAGTCGACCAGATCTCCAAGCTCCAAGTACTATCCTCCTATCTGCTACCTGGGGAGAAAACAAAGCAACCTCAAGGTCTGGGTAGTGAGCATTAGATACTCACTGAATACAGAATAGAAGTGCATGTAAAGATAAATCAGCAGGAATAGCAAGAGTGTACAGTCCAGAATGAATATACATAGAAGAAGTAAATAATAATCAATAGGTAACAGAATTCAACAGATAACATGAATCATGGTAACAGGAATCATGTAAATGTAATCATGTATGTAATGACACGCAGTGCAACAATCATAGCAAATAAGTGCAACAACCACAACCATATGAGTAAAGTAAACTATGTAATAATCTACCAACGAATGCATGTAAATATGCAACAAACATCGCAATCAAATGCAAGTCACTGTCTGCACTCGCCACCATCAATCACCCCCCAGGGCAATGAACTGAGGTGCCAAACAGGACATACTGCACAGGCTCCAACAACTAATCCACCACCAATCTAGTGGGGAGCGGGCAGTGTAGCAGGAGGGCAATATAGCCAATCCTGGTCGCACCCAACTATGGCGCAACATATGCTCTCACCCCTGTATCTCACCACAACACGATGCCGGACAAGAGCCAATAAGAACAGCCAACAATGCTGTCAACAACACCTACTACTAGCATGTGGATATAATGATGATCATCCCAACATGTAATAGCTACAATTAATTAGCATGCTCAACAGGAATCAAGAGAAGTCAACATAGGTCAATGATACAACAGTTAAAACTGTTCTAACAGTGGATAGATCAATCAGAGGTTAATCAACATGTATCAAGCAACGAATAACACTAGTATCAACAAGGTAAATGACATAGATAACAAGAGTATCAACATGATAGTAATAGATCATCACAAGGTCAACTAGCAAGTATCAAGCAACGATTATCAAAAGGTATCAACTAGATAAATATCTCAAGCAGCATGAATAGCAACAGGATAGATAAAATAGCAATACAAATCATGCACTGAAAAATAAACCTGTATTGACCAAGTACAGGGTACCACCTGATTAGACGATCGTCGACAATAAAATCCCCAGAAAATAAGCTCCGAGTATAACAGAATTAATCAAATTAAAGTCCTGAAATTACACAACAATACATCATTTACTAAAATGATATCATATTAAATTTATAGTAATTAAACTCTATAATCTAATCCCACTAATTACCTTATCGAAATTCATCCATATTAATCTAACTTAGGTTAAACCAACTTAACCGCGATTCAATCCACACTAACATCCCTACTTAGTTTTTAATCAGATTTAACCCTAAATGGATCAAACTTAACCCAATAGATTAATAATAATCATAATCAACTAATAAATCCCTAATCCTTCTTTCAACCAATCCAAACTCCAACAATAATTAGACAACAATCACCCAACAACCCAATCAACAGATCAACCAATAACAACCCTAGCATCCAACAGAACAATTCATTCACACCAATCAAACAATACCAAGATCACTAAACAAACCATCCAACTCGATCCATACAATCCATTGTTAATCACTAATATTCAAACTAGATTCAACTAGAAGCTTACCTCAACTAGAACTAATGTCTTTCCTAGAATCCAGCTCTAATTTCCCTTCTTTCTGCCGATCTAAAGAAGCTGATCCAAGTAAGACTCATCAATCAAACCATAATCCATTTAACAGAGTCGAAACTTCAATCACCATTAAGAATCTGATTCAATAAAAGAAACCTCACCTCGAATCAGTACCCTAGATCCGTTCCAACTCTGCTCCTTCTTTCCTTCATGGCAACAACTCGAAGACGAACTTCAAATTCTAGATCCAATGCCCGATTCAAATCCAAGCTCTGAAAATCTGAAAAAACCCTAGATCTAAGCTCAAGAATCCTAGAAACCCAAAGATTCTCAGCTTAACTTATTGTATTTTCCTTCTCTGGCCGATCGCTCCCTCTCCTTTTCGTCGCTTGAAACACCGTTGTCGACAGCTCCCAGCCAACTCCTAGCGACAACCAAGCCCCCGGCGATCGAAACCCTTGCTCACCGACGATTAGCCTCCGCTTAGCACTAGCGTAGGGGAAACACGGGCGCGCGTGCGTCGAAGAAGAGGAAGGCAGAGAGAGCGCGTCAGGAGAAGAAGGCAGAAACTCACGATTTGGGTTTGTACAGTAGCCGTATTTTAAGTTTTCTTAACGGGTCAAGATCCAACAACCCAATAACCCTATACCCTAAAACATATATCAATAACCCTTTAACTCTAATATATCAATTGGATTTAATTAATTCAACCAATCAACTTAGGATTAACTTAATCAATCTCTTAAATATTTTTTTTTCTAATCTTCCCATAAACCCCTACTATTAAGGTTAATTGTATTTACAATTTAACCCTCAAATTTTCAGTATTTTACATGACATATTAAATGTGAGATTAAATTTCCATGGAATTGGTAGGATAAATAAATTTATATCATGCACTTTGTTTATGATTCCTAAATTAATTTATTTGTTGCCTAATATTCATTCAATTAATTAAATGTTGCTCTAATATATCAATTGGATTTAATTAATTAAACCAATCAACTTAGGATTAACTTAATCAATCTCTTAAATATTTTTTTTCTATTCTTCCCATAAACCCCTACTATTAAGGTTAATTGTATTTACAATTTAACCCTCAAATTTTTAGTATTTTACACGACATATTAAATGTGAGATTAAATTTCCATGGAATTGGTAGGATAAATAAATTTATATCATGCACTTTGTTTATGATTCCTAAATTAATTTATTTGTTGCCTATGATATTCGTTCAATTAATTAAATGTTGCTTTGTGATATAATTTCAGCAATCATGTCTTCTGGTCCTATTCTTACTTTACTTAATGAGAAGTTGACTGGTGAAAATTTTATAAAATGGAAGAGTAACATTAACATTGCCCTCGTCTGTGAGAATCTCCAGTTTGTCTTGACGGAGGAATGTCCTTCTGAGCCTCCTTTGAATGCTTCTTGTAGTGTATGAGAAATATATGACAAATGGGTCGCTGCTAACAACTAAGCTAAAGGCTACATGTTGGCTGGTATGAGCGATGTGCTTAGGCTGAAGCACGAGCATGTGGAGAATGCTTATCAGATAATGGATTCCCTACAAGCTATGTTTGGTCAGCAGTCTAGTCAATCTAAGCATGGGGCCAATTGAGAATGCCATGAATGCTAAGATAAAGAAAGGGCAATCAGTTGGAGCACATGTTTTGAACATGGTTAACTACTTCATTGAAGCTGAGACCAATGGTGCGACCATAGATGATGGTACGCAAGTGAGTATGATTTTGAAATCATTGCCTCCAGCTTTTCTACAATTCAAGAGCAACTATGTCATGAATAAGCTTAGTTATAACATGACATAGCTACTCAATGAGTTGCAAACCTTTGAGGCCATTTCCATTGGAAAGGTCCAAGAAGGTGAGACAAATGTTGTCGAGAATAAGCCATCTTCCTCCAAAGCTAGTTTGAAAAGGAAGAATAAGGGGAAAGCAAAGGGAGCTTAGAAAAAGCAAAAGAAATGGAAGAGTTCTAATGGCAAAAAGAAGGTTGACACTACAAAGCCTAAGGGAAAATGTTTCCACTGTAAGGAAGATGGTCACTAGAAGAGAAACTGTCCCAAGTATCTCGCTGACCTAAAGGAGAAGAACAAAGGTAAATATGATTTACTTGTTCTAGAATCTTGTTTAGTAACTATTGATTCTTCTATATGGATAGTTGATTCGGGAGCTACTAATCATGTTTGTTCTTCTTTTGCAGCTACATAGTTCTTATGAAGAACTTGTCGAGGGATCCTTTACGATGAGAGTTGGTAATGGAGCAGTGGTTTCGGCAAGAGCAGTGGGAGTCATTAAACTTAGTTTTAATAATAGACATTTGGTTTTGAACAATGTTTATTTTATTCCTAGTTTTCATAGAAATTTGATTTCTATTTTAAAGTTGCATGAACAATTTTATTCACTTTCTTTTAATAATAATTAGATTGTTATTTTGAGAAATGGGCGTATTATTTGTATTGCAATGATGGAAAATGGACTATACTCTAAGACCACATGAACAACCACTGCTTAATGCCGAAATGTTTAAAGTAGAACATCCAAAACCTAAAAGGCAAAAAGTTTCTCATGAAGATAAAACATATCTATGACACCTAAGGTTAAGGCATATTTCCTTAGAAAGATTAAACAGACTTGTAAAGGATGATCCTTTAGGAGAGCTAAATATTGGTACTCTCCCTGTTTGTGAATCTTGTCTAGAAGGAAAAATGACTAAGAGACCTTTCTCTGCAAAGGGCAATATGGCCAAAGAACCACTAGAGCTTGTACATAGTGATGTATGTGGTCCTATGACTACACAAGCTAGAGGTGGTTGTGAGTACTTCGTCACTTTCATTGATGATTACTCAAGGTATGGATATGTTTATCTCATGCATAGAAAATTCGAGACTTTTGGAAAGTTCAAGGAATTTCATGCGGAAGTCGAAAGACAACTAGGCAAATCTTTGAAGTGCATTCGATCCGATCGAGGCGGCGAGTATGTTGATACTGAATTCAAAGATTATATGCTAGAGCATGATATTTTATACCAACTCACTACACCTGGTACCCCTCAGCAAAATGGTGTTGCTGAAAGGAGAAATCGCACTTTGCTTGATATGGTGAGGTCCATGATGAGCTACTCATCACTGCCAAACTCATTTTGGGGTTATGCAATAGAGACGACCACTTACATTTTGAATGCAGTACCGTCGAAGTCAATCCAAAAGACACCCTTAGAGTTGTGGAAAGGGAGAAAATCTAGTTTATCTCATTTTCGTATATGGGGGTGCCCAGCACATGTGTTGGAAGGAAAAACTGGGAAATTGCATCCACGTTCAAAAGTGTGTTTGTTCGTGGGATACGCCAAAGGAACGAGAGGAGGTTGGTTTTATGATCCTCAAGATAAGAAGGTAATTGTATCGACAAATGCCATTTTTCTCGAAGATGATTATATTATTAGCAGTTTATGTAACCGCCCACTGCCACCATGTACGCCCACCATGCACCCCACGGAGTGCACGTTCTGCACTCCGTGGAGGATGCGACCTCTCCCTATTAAAGAAAGAGGAAAGCCTTGAGGAGGGTGAGCGATCTTACTGTGTGCATCCAAGCGAAGCGTGAGAGAAGCGCCTGCACTGTGCGAGTGAGTGTCCAAGCAGACGGGAAGCGACGACTGGAGAAGATCTGTGAACACCAAAACCAGCAGATTTGGTTTATGGAAACCTGAGGTGCTTTCCTCGTGATCGTTCCTCCGACACAAGCGATCCCAGTCGAAATTTCTCGCTACAACAGGTACAAATCTACATTGGTATCAAAGCATAAAATAGATTTTTGTTTACCTGTTAGCGTTTTTCCCGAACGACCCGTCTCTGTTTCTCTGTTCTTGCGTGAAGATGCGAAATCAACCACCCGCGGTAGCGCACAGGCGTGTCCGCAGCCAGCAACGTGCCCCCTGATGCCAGCGAGGCTGGCTTGGAGCTAGCGGCTAGCGTCGACGGCAAGAATCGCTCACGGGGTGAGCGCTGGCTTCGACTTGGCAAGCGCATGCCCTGGTGCCGACGAGCCTGGCATCAGTGAGGCTAGTGCCGGTGAGGCCGGCGCCGGCAAGAATGGTGCAGGCGGTGGTACTGTGAGTCTAGGGCAAAGAAAAATAAAGGGATGGCAGAGGCGGCAGTGTGCTTAGGCACATATTTGGAAAAAGAAAAAGAATGAAAGTTTGGTGATGTACGTAGGCGTATTTTTAGGGTAATTTTTTTTATTATTAAAAAAAAACCAGAGAAATCACATCATGATTTCTGTTAATTGGGTAAAGGCTTCTTTGAAGCATGAAACCCAAATAATTGATATTGGGTTAGGTTTCATTGAGGCCCAATTAAAAAAAGGCTAAACCCTAAACCCTAAACCAGAGAAATCACATCGTGATTTCTGTTAATTGGGTAAAGGCTTCTTTGAAGCATGAAGCCCAATTAATTGGTATAGGGCTAGGTTTCATTGAAGCCCAATTTAAAAAAAAGGCTACATGTGTGGTTGCTGAGAATCGATCTCATAGTCTCCACGGCCACAAAGAGGGAGACTAACCAATAACCCACATCCATGATATATAAATGAATTTGTTTCATTTACATATTGATCTAATTAATTGGGCTACTCAATTAAGCCTATTGGGCTTCCTAATTTTTGGTAATTAGGTTGTGACCAATTATTGGGCAGGGATCAAATTTAATTGGACTGATCATTAATTAATTAGAGTTTATTGGAAGACCAATTAATCTAATTGGGTCAGATTTCTAATTGGGCCAATTTTGGGCTTTCAATTAGAAAGGCCTAATTTGGAAGTCATGTGCCCAATTGGCTCAAACAAGTGAAATGTCAAGTGCTCTGGTATGGTGACGACACTTGAGTAGAGACAACCAAGTATAAATTAGACTTGGTTAGAGTTGACATTGGTCAACGATACTCATAATTAATTGAGAAGTTGTTTGAATAACTTATACTTGAGAAACAACTCAATAGGCTTAGTCAACATGGTTGGAGATGATGAGAAAACTAAATATCATGCATGGTGCGCAGGTGCTTGGGGTGATTGAAACTATGTGATATTTTAGTTCTCATGGAACACTGTCATATTGAGTCTTCAAGGTGCCGATCGACTGGTAAAAGGATCAGTTGACAAAGCCCCTATAAATCAAGAAGATTTATTTTTCTTGATTTATTGTGTTAGTTCTATGCCTGTATAAATTGAATTAAGCTGGTATATGTGCTGCTTTGTCAATTTTATACTAACTTCATTAATTTCAATTTTTTTAGATGGCACGGACAATTACTACTATGACTCGTCGCGATATGATGTGTAATAAGGTAAGGGAAGCTATCCAGTGGATAGAATATGACCCAGCTTATGGAGTTAGTGGACACATGGGAAAATTGGATAGACTGTTTTGGCGCCTAGAGATGCAAAATTTTTTGATTCTAGACAACTACAGGATTTGGACTTTAATTTGTACATTGTCTGAAAACCTACGAGATGTAACACTTCAGATATGGAGGCGCTATGATGGGCACATTTCATATACCGAGTTATGCACAGAGCTGCTTCACTATGCAGATTGTGAAGAGGATCCATAAGAAGATCCAAAAGAAGACTCTGTAGAAGACACTTCTGTGAGATATTTGGATTCATCACAGTATTCTGTATCCTGACATCATCTAGATAACATCTCAGTTGAAGATATTTCTGTTCAGCCTGAAAAGATAGACTATGTTTGGATTATTACTGCGCTAGTATTTGTCCTAGTGAGAGTGATAGTTGCTTATCTAGTTTATTAGAGTTGTTTTCTAATAGCTATGAGTAGAAATGTTATAGGTAACATTTAAAATAGAGTTCTTGTTATTTGTTAACAATGTACAACATATTACTTTAATGATATATTCATTTTATGTTGTTTGCTCTACATGATGCATGATATTTATTTATTAATGTATACTCTTTGATTGGTTCATTATGAGTATAATTAATTAACTTTTAAATGATAAGTTCATTTAATGATAAATATCATGATTAATTTCATTAAAATAGAATGTATGTAATAAAATAGATCAATGCAAATTAGATTGGAACATACAAATAATGAGTGAGAATGTAATTCTTACTTGATTTTATAAACCAAATCAAATTTACATTGAGTCAATTTAGAGATTACATACATAAATGACATACACTGAATATCTAAATAATTTATTTATTTATGATAGGTTATGGCAATAAAGAACATCATAGCTGAACTAAATAACAGAGGAAAACTTAATGGGGACAACTATAAAATTTGGTACCTCGGTATGTCCTAGAGGTACAAAAAGTTCTAGAGGCTGTAAATTAAGGAACCTGTTTCTTTTGCCTAGGCGAGAAGACGAGATCGGATGGAGGGAGGGCGCTTTGAATCTTGCGCTCTCGGCGACGGCGACGGCGACGGCGGTGGATGATCCGATTGGTCCTTCCTGCAAGCGGTACCTTGATCGACCCAGCGGAGGATCTGGCGCGGTTTCATTGATCCACGAGCCGAGCGCGAGAAGCCAGTCTGAGAGATTGAGATGACGAGACCGTCGTCGAGTCTCGCAAAATGGGGGAAGAGATACGCCCGACCCACCGTCCAAGGTACCGATGCCTGTCGCCTCCTTTCCCTGTCTGTCCTTTAACTTGCTTTTTCCTTGTCTTTCCCTGTCTGTCCTTTAACTTGCTTTTTCCTTGTCTTTGTTGGAAGAAACAAGATTCACCATTTTCTGCTTTTGTTCTGTTTCTCGAGACGCACGTTCGTAGTCGATTCCGTGAGAATGTTTGGTTCTTCCTGGTTTTAGTTCTTATTCATGAGTGTTCGATCGATTGTTCATGGTTTCGTTTTGTTTGAAGAGCATTTGGATTGATCTATAAAAGATGTGGTACGAATCGCCGCAGAAGTTCCTGATTTTGCTTTCCATTTTGTTCTAGCTATTATGGCCGTATTTGATGTTGTTTGTCTCCTACAAACGCCAATTCTATCTTCATTCTTCCCAATTAAGCCATTTGGTAGCGTAGCTTTAAACTTGCAACTTTTGAGCCAGAACCTGCAACTGCAATCTTATGCCTGTCCTCCAGCATATACAACTGCACTCGATTTTTTCTCTTCAACGTAGGATTCACCATCTCAGCGGTATTCAGGATCACGTGAGAAAGTAAATTAAGAAGCTGACCACAATAGCAAAGAAGATTATTTCAATTTTATCGAGATTCGATTTTTATTCATTTTAATAATTGCATTAGGTCGTAATCAATTTAATTATATCTGAGAGTTTACAGACTTTCTCTCGCTTTATGAAACTCGATTATCTATCTCTAAGATTAATTGAATAAAATTTAAAATTATAAATGTTCTTTGCTCCGGTTACCATCTACTTCTAAGATTAATCGAACAAGATTAAAAATTATGAATGTTGTCGGATATCTTTGCTCTGATTGCGGTGAACTTGAAATTATTATTATTATTATTACTGAGGTTCTTATTGAATGGCATTGAAGGAAATTACATTATAAGCATTTACAATTTCGTTTTCTAAATAATAAAAACCGAAATTAAAAATATTCAACCAGCCAAACAAAAATCTAGAGCTCCGTCTGATGGATAATGACATCGATAAAATTTTATGCAAATAAAAAAGAATTCCAGACAGGAACAAAAACTTGAACACCAGCGGCTTAGTTCTCCTTTAACCGTGATTGTACACAAATGTTGCTGCGTTGAATATGTACAGTCAGGAAACCTTTGTGGAACGATTTGCACACAATTTTTAAATAAAGAAAAATCATCACACACTAAATGATAAAATGAAAGAGCTGTGCATGGCATCAAACATGGATATGCTTATGGTGGAAATACCATAATTTACAAGATCAACAAACCCAATTGATAACGTCAAAATGCAATTTTATTATCAGATAGAATAGTCCCTTTCCATTTAACATGAGAGTTATTTCAAAAGTGCTGACGGTAAATTTTCATTAAAAAAAATGTAGAGTTCGCAAGCACACGCAGCAAAGGAACAGAGTAGCAACAACTAGAGGAAGGCAATACAGACCTACAATGACCAGAGTGATATGAAAGATAAAAAAATGTCATATTATAAATGTTTCTTCATCTTGCTTCAGGCTCACATGTAATACCTAGAGCAAGATTTGAAGAATTTGCTTGCTTGCTTCATAAATGATTTCACGAACCAGTCTCAATGCATGAGAAGAATCTGCACCACCAGTATAATGTATGGTTTCTCAATTTCGAGGACGCTGGATGATTCCATTTGCAGTCAAGTATTCAACAAATTCATCTATCAAATAGGGCCAAGCGCCCTCTTCGTCATAGTTGGAGACTTGAAGATCGATAGTCTGAAACAAGGTACCTCAAAGCATAACCATCAGCATGGAAAACTGCAATTGCTTGTTTTTTCTCTTTACTTTCATATACAAACAAGTCAGACAGGCAGGCAGGCAAGCCAGCAATTGACTGCCTTGTTCATGGTTTTGCAAAATTAAGAATGTGCCCATAATTACAAAATTAAATTCAGAACCACTCCATGAGGTGACAGTTGATTCAATTCACATATAACTATAAACTAACTGCTGATTAAATCAACTGTATTAAACTTCCAGTATCCATACAGACCAAAGAAAGTCATTGGAAGGAAACTTGAAGAAAAGACACATTGAGATTAAAAATAGTATAGTGGTTCCACTTTGCAATACAACTAGTTCATGGTCGATCAATAATATTATAATAGTTTCACTTTTAATGCAACTTGTTCATGGATTCATAACTAGAAGAGTTTTGTTTGCTTGTACCTGCAAGATTGAGATTTGTTCCTCTTTTATCTTTTGATAGCTTCACAAAATTTAGCATATTATTTGGAGGATTAGCATGGCTATTAACTGGATCTCTTATTAAGATGGATATAAATATATTCCATATGTATACAAGTTAGCAGGTAGAAAGTATGAACTATTCACGAGTTCATGCAAACCATCAAAGAAACAAGATTTGTCTCGAAGTCACCCAGCATTGCTCAACTGTCGACAATTCAACATCACTAAGTGTTATTCTTAGAATAAAGGCTTTATATTATAGTAAATGTTCTCATGTGTTCTCCAATTTAATTATATTGGAATGCGGGTACGTGGTACCTATTGTGGAGTCCGTATGAACACTATCATAAAGAAATGCATCCTTAATTTTCATCTTCCACTCAATTTGAAAGGAAATCTTAACCACATTCCCCTTCACTACCTGTGCCAAAAAAACACCTTATTAATGAAGCAGCAATAATCCTACAGTATCAATTCATTTCCATGGCTAGCTTATACTTTTCAGCCCTTTTACTACCCCCACTCTCCTCTTCTCTATCCTATAAAGATTGTGCAAACTCTGCTCTATACCCTAATTCCCCCAGTTTTGCAATCTACTGCTTTTAAAATGACTAGTTAAAACGTACATTTATGCTCTTCCCATTCTCTATCTCAATCATTTATCCTTACACAAACCAATCGAAAAACTTTGCCACCTTTATAAGAAGTCTTAGTTCCAATTATTTTCTATGAACACAGAGACACTCCCCTTTCTCTGCCTGGCTGCCGTAGCAACATTATCATCATCAACCCATATTTATCCAACTATTTAAAATCAACTACATGAATCTTATTTCTCTATTAAGATATATACAAGGTTATATCAAAATAATATATTCAACTTAATTATATTATTTTGTATTATAACTGAACCAAACCTTATTTACTTGGTTAATTATTAGTGGCCTTTGAACATGATTATTGTCTATTTAACTTAGTGTTTGATCTAATTGCTATTTGAATATTAGTGTTTTTTTTGTCCTTTCTATTAACTCTACATATCCATTTTACCATTCCCATCCCTGCAAAGCTACAACAATAACATTTTGTGAGTGTTAATTCTTACCAACCTAACACTCTAATCGTTTTTCTTTTAGACTAAGAGAGCACAACGATCACATGGACTCCAGAAGCTCCTTTCCATTTTGACTATCTATTTTTAATAATATTCTGATGTTAGTTCCATTTCCACTATGACATCACTTTCCTCTGCAGAAGGAAAATGAGACGCTTTACATAAAAATATGTATCCCAAAAATATGATTATCAAGTTTAACTGTCTGCTAGAATTGGCAGAGTTCTGAACCATCCATAGAGATGGTATCAACTTTTACAGGTGGCAAATGAGAAGCTCGCAAGAACAGGATAAAGACCACCGCAGAAAAGACAGATTTCAACATGACATTCTACAGGTAGACACAAATTTTGAATAACGCAATTACTTTGGCTTGGCAATAAGCTAATGGAGTAGTATTGGGTTGTCTCAATTTGATTGTATACATTTACTGAATGCAGCAATTACATGAATGTACCAATGTACTTCCCTGGTTTAGAATATGTTGAGAAATCTGATCGTTCTGTACAGGAACACACAAGGAAAATACAAAAGTCTAATATTCGTGACTATATAATTACAAACGTCAATAATCAAAAAATGCATGCAAAAAGTTGACACACTTCCAACATGTCTACTTAAATTAGAATATAAAATGACTAAGGGACAAATATCTAATGGAACTCCATATACACCACAAAAGAAGAAATAAATAAAATACTGGCCGCTACAAACATCATCCTACAATTACAGCCATCACATGCAGTGTGTGTGTGTATGTGTGTGTGTGTAACACAGAATTGCATATCTGCAAAAAAATTACAAGTACTTGGTACATACCTTAACAAATTCCAATAACTGAGACCAGGTATCCCTTGATATTGCTTTGTTATGTTTTAGCTGATAACGAAAATTTAGAAAGATCAAACGAAACAGCTATGCACTCAATACATAATGAAGAAACTGTTATTATGGGAAACTAAGTAAATTATCTATCCAAAAAAACCATTTGATATTCTGTTGATAAAAATTTACCTGCAAATGAAAATGAACAAAAAAATCTCTGATTAATGGGATTTCACAGAAGCTTAGTACTTCATGGTGAGTTTTACTACCATAAATACAGAAATACGAAGCCAGCCAAAGAGGTTAATCTTGTAAAAACAGTCACTTGGAACTTCTAAACTTCTATTTTTTCTCATATTTATTAAATTGCAAAAACTATCAAATAGATAAATATTACTAAAATCCACCACTTCAAATTACTAGCCTTATTTTAAAAGTTTCACATACCAACCTAAAAATAGAATTGTACTTCCAATTATTCTTAATTATTTTACTTTTATACTCATATTCAAAATGATTAATAAAAACAAAACATAATCGTGATAGTTTTCATATATAGTTAAAATGAAAATGGAGGTGTAATCATGAATATTGCAAGAATATGAAAAAAAAATAAGTCAAATTACATTCCTAGTATTTTGAATTGTGTTAGGCGAAGGCTTTTTTGACAAGTTTGAATTGCTACAATATAATCCTGGCCTTTTGGTAATTCTGCCCCAATATAACCTCACAAATTAAACAAGAGAAGAAAATTGTGAGATTTTATTAACACTTCCTGTTGTTCCAAATTGGACCCTATGGATAACCTCTCTTTCCTATGCCTCATCAGTTTACTTATTTTGGAAATAATCTGACTTAAAATTCAGATACCTAGCAAGACAAAAAAAAAACAAATATTTATCGAGCCTCCAACCAATGATCATCTAGTACACTGCATCAGACTCTTAACATGTATGTTAAACATTATATCAGTAGTATGATTCACCCCTGGTGACAGTTCCATACCTGCAAGAATTGACACCAATGATCAACTAAAGGCCAATGCCATTCAGCAAATAGCAATTGCCACATGCCAATAGCTGTCTCTAGTGCTAAAGATTTTTGACCCTGCAAAAGAATAGAACAAAGGAGACTCTTACTCTCAAGAATCTTCCAATAAAATTATTGTTTGAGAATGGGGTTACATGAATAAAAGGACCTCCTCCTACATAATGGATAAAATAATATCAAAATTATAGTGAGACGGATGTTACGTTGCCAAAAGAACTATGGTGATATTCTTGATAGACCTGTTGATCATTACAATGCTTTTTTGTCACCAAAGGATTTGTGCATACATGATTTTGGTACACAATTGCAAACCCAAGCATGCTCTAATAATCCAGAGTCAAATTCTTTGGTCAACAAAAATACATAATTAAATGATTGTACATACTCATGTTGACTAGTCACAAAGCTAGATAAATCTTGTTACCCAAAAGATCACACACTAGATAGTAAAAATGGACATCTTTGCATGTAATCTTTTTCAGATGCTAATTATCCAGAATCAATAATGGTAGAAGGCCCTATTAGGTTATATGGCACTTGTTTGGTGGAGATCTAGTAATTTAGAGAAATAAAAAGACAAAATGTGATGACTTGCTGAAATACAAAGGAAAATTGAAAAGGTGAGTTATCGCACACGGAGGGTATTTATCACCCATAGTATTAATTGCCAGAAACCTAAGCACACCAGCATAGTGAATTCCAATTCATCAAAGACATCGCCAAATTTCCATATACAAGAAAATCAGTACATCGATCATCAATTTATGACCATCTTGCAGCATTAGTATAAAAAAATCCCCTTAGCTTATTAGCTTTACTTTTCAAATTTGCAGGTTGTTTAGTTTTAGTTTGCATCAAAGCCCTTAATTTATTAACTTTAGTTTACTAACATGTTTTCTTTTATTTTATGTAACAAGCTAAAAATGTTGATCATATTGAATACATATGCTGAGTTATAGTATCATAGTTTGTTGAGGTGAATTCAATGCATATCTTGTTACTATGCACCTTAAATAAGTTTATATACAATATTTAGGGATTCCTATTTTCCTCTTTAATTATTGTTTAGAATTAAATATTATAATCAAAACGTATATTATTTAATGGCCACAATGGGATGCAAATAGGAGTCTAGTCAATAAGTTCTACAATTGTGTGATTCTGAATCATTTACCATCTTGCCAAACCATGGACCATTCATTCTGTATCCCTGATTCAAAAGATCATAATCCAGGACCAATCCCATTCTTAACATCTGATTGATTCTTTTCACCTGATCTGAGAGAAGGTAAGTAGAGTTCGTACAACCCGTAGTGAAGTACAATCCGCAAGTAATTTTCAGAAATTACTTGTTATCTTCATATACTAATGGATCCACGAAAATTGTTAGCGCAAGATAGTATATAGATGACCACTTTGAAAATGAATCACTAACTAATCAAATGAATGCATGATTTAGATCCAACATGGCTTGCTCTTTATCCTTCAAATGACTTGTAAAACAGCTTTTAAACACGGTGAACCAATCCCCCAAATGTAAAATTTCTTTTGCAAAAAATAAAAAAAAATATCATAATGAACATCTCTGAAGTTTCACTCCCTCAACATGAGCTCCATTCATAAGAACATTCACCTGTGTTTGACGTTAGCTTACAACCTAACACAACCCTCAACCTTTTTCATCTGGACTTGGGACCGGCATTGGCAGTTTTTCCCTCAACATGAGCAATGATTATAATTAATAACCATTAGATGAACTATACATAAAGTGCACTTGTTTAAACTTATGATCTTCATACCATGTTTATTCAATTTATCCATAAAAAAGATACATGATTCACAGTTCACACAATATTTCTGTTGCATCCCTAACAGAAGATAATGAACATTACACGTGGCCATGCCAATAGGTTATTATGCAAGTCATTACTAGTCCATCAATAATGGAGCAATAATCTTCACTGGACTACACAAACATGTTACCAAGGGGACATATAGTAGCATGGGGCATACCTTTTCTTTAGCCCAGACAAATGCGAAGTTGTATATCTCGCGAAATTTTTCTGAAGGAACAGAGGCAAGAAAATGACTTAGGAAACAAAGATATTTTTTTGGTTTTCATTCAAGAAAAACAAGAAGAAAAATTATGAACTTTTAACATGACAAGAAACCAAATGTTGCAAATGACATGTGATACATAGAATGAACAGAATAGAAATTACTAACGATCATCTCTTAGCTCACTACGCATGTATGGCAACTTCTCACGAAACTTCTCAATTGTATCTATCCTGCATCAAACAGTGCTACTTTCAGCACAACTACTATTAAACCATCATCCTCACAACTAACCAACAGATCAAAGGTTACCCTAGAGATTGTAATCCGCCAATGAATTCCTGTCGTGAGAATTCACACATCGTGGCAGCCTTCATGTGCCAAGATACAACCAACTGCATAATATTTTAGAAAAAAATACAAGTAATTGTAATATAAAATATACCATATGAGATCAAACCCTTGTGCTAGTAATATAAATATGGTTAGTTGAATGCAAATGGTTAATCATATATCCATATAAACTTTAAGATGGTCACAACAATAAGAAGAACCGATTGACAGAGTCAGTAGAGTCTTTTTTTTCTAAATGCAGTTGCTAGATAAATAGACAATAGAAACAAAGGAAAAAGAAGTGAAGGAAACTTAAGAAGAGAAGAATATATATATATATATATAAGTGTGAGAACATAATGTAGAGTGCACATTAGTCAAGAATTCACCAATAACATGCTCAGATCCATATGTTATTTTATTCCCTGTTATTGTTGCCACAGAAGAAATGGAAGGGTATTATTATACAATAAAATGTATGTCTAGGAGTATTTGACTGCTAATTTTCTCAGAGCTGAAGATATAATGGTTCATGTTGTGCTGGAATTTCTATTAAAATATATCATAATGAGGTTCCAGCTCACCACAAGATGTTCTCCCACCACATTGACAGAAAAAAATATATTGTCTGTTCAGGATGGATACGAAAAAGTTAAACCCTGACAACAGTGTATTCCCACCAGGCCATTTCACAGATTAATGCCCAGTTTATTTGGAGGTGCGGAAAGAGAAACCGCGGAAAGATTTCCTTTGCATGCATACATCCCTCATTTACCTCTCAAAGTTTTTAGGAAGGAAAGGAAATTTCATCCGTCCGCGGATGATTTTTCTGTCAAAATCTATCCCCGCCAAATCGGGCGGAAACACAACGGACGGAGTCGAGCCTTCGTAGCGCTACTGCAGACGCACCAAAAACCGCCGCCGCAGCCCCTGCCTCCGCTGCCTCATCTAGATCCTCGCCGCCGCCTTCCTCCTCCTCGTTGCTACTGCCGCCGCCTTGCACTTTGCCTTGCGCCCCGCCTTCGCCGTCCAAAGCCTCTCCGTCCAAAACGCCACTGAAACAGAGTACGATCTGACCTTGAGCGTCTGGAACCCCAGTCGCGCGATGGGGTACTCCTACGAGGCCGGCGGGAGCGCAGCGCTCGTCGCCGTCAGCAACTGGAGCGGAGATCGCAGCCGGGGAGACGCCGGGGTTCGACCAGGGGTCCCGGAACACGACGGCGATGCCGCTGGCTCTCCGCGGGTCGAGCGCCTCGCCGCCGAAGGGAGCGGCGGCGCTGGAGTTGACGGCGAAGTTGAGGGCTCGGCCGAAGGTGGGAAAGATGAAGCTTTGGAGCATGAGGATGGAGGTGACTTGCGGTGTTGTGACGAGTGCGCTGGCCGGAGAAGGTCGCATCTTGTCGCAGCATTGCGGCACAAAGTTCTGCAGCACGCCGACGAGCAGCGCCGCCCAGAGCGGGAGGATCTCACAGAGGCTCCGGCGAGGAAGCCAATGCTGTCGCCCAGGTCCTTGGCCACTCCCAGCCGCGCGATCTCCCGCTGGTTGTAGCCGAGTGCACTCTTGATCACCGGCGACAGGCTGCCGAACAGGTACCGGATCCCAGCCACCGCCTGCACCCACATCGCCGCCACGAATACCAACCATCTGTTGTTGAACAGGTACCCGAAACCAGCCACCGCCTGCACCCACATCGCTCGCACCTTCCCCCCAAAAGATTCATCCTCCGTTTACTCTGCGCGGGGGCTAGATTTCCTTTCTCTTCCTTAGGGATTTATTTTTCCTAGGGATTCCTTTTCTTTTCTTCATCCCTTGTATGAAGTAAACATAGCATAAAACTCCAAACATTGGTGGAAAGTCTTGGGATCTACCTCACCACCATACCACGCTGTTGTTGGTTCTTATCCTAACTTTTTTTGGTTAATGCCTAAACAGATTTTGATCCAAGGTTATGGAACATTTTACACTTTAATATATTCCAAAGAGTACAAGCGTCCAAACTAATTCTTACCCTGAATAAGTATTATCAATTTTTTTCAAGCTTTCAAAGAATACAAATACATGAGAGTTGATCTCCTTTCTAAAACCATCAAGATTTTGAGATAGATGATTAACAAATCAATTTTAACATGGTATCAAGTAGGGGGTTCAGAGTTCAAATCGTGCCTATTGGGTTTGGCCAAATCAAATGAAGTACACCGACCCACACAAGAAGTGTGAATATTAAGAATATAAATAATAAACTGGTATCTTTCCTAAAAGCTCTCGAATAAGTAGCTACCCAATCAAGTGTAATAAAGTTAAATATCAAGCCGTCGTAAAAAACTGCATACTAGATTAATCTTGCACTTGCGCTTTCACTTGCCTAAAATGTACTTTGAATACTGAATTTAAATCAACTTGAAAATATAGGTTCATAAACCTCCCATGGGCACCTAGAATCGCATTTAGCAGCAAAAATCATTTGCCCCAAATACTGTTGTTAAAATTGCTAGGGCACTGACCTAGGCATCAAACAAGGAAACGCTAGGCATGCTATCCCAGGTAGGTGCTGCCTAAGTGATTGACTGGTTCCATGTATTAGGCAGCTAAGATAGAACAGGGCAAAAGGAAAAATTATTGTTTAAATAGGACTTGTGTTATGATTAGGGATACCAAGTAAGTTTTATTAGTAATTTACTCATATAACACCAGGTTATTTCACTCTCCTGCACAACACACATCACGGGTTATCAACTCTTGATCACCACAAGAAACAAAAAACAGGAAATAGGAAACACTTATACCTACCAGAAACCAACATTTCTCAGTGACATCAAGATAAAAATCCAGTGAAGACTCTCCTGTGCCATGCATCAACGCAGACTACAGACATAACCTGCAGGCTACAAAAGCATTGCGAGCCAACACTCAAACCCATCTAAGCAGGTGACAACACGCCATTCTGACATTACTATCTACCCACAGAAATACCTCCACTCTGAGATAAAAGGTTCATGCCGGAAAGGTAAGATTGGACAAGTTGGGAAAGATGGGAAAATCTACTTTATACCTACTATTCTTTTTTATTTCTAGTCTGATTTTATACTATTAGTATGACTGGGAGCATCCTTCTGATTATGCATAGCATAACAAATGTGAATACAGCTCACTCTGAATATTTCAGATTAGATAGCCAGAGGTTAGTGGTTGCTCTTCACTTTCTCCTCTCTAGTTTTTTTTCTTTGTTTATCTATCTCAATTTCTTGTTCTTTGCTTTTTTGAATTGCCTTTCTAAGAAAAATTGTACTTGTTTTTCACGTCTTACTGTTTTTTCTATTCCTAGTTTGCTGTTCTTTTCTTCCTGTTTTCTCATTATTCTAGATCTCACTGCATTTTTTGCTTCCTAATTCCTCTCTTCTAGTTT
>NW_027434108.1:0-6311 GCF_044706935.1 Curcuma longa
ATCAAATTGGAGATCGTTTGGTTAGTGAACCAAACGAACCAAAATTGAACTCGGTTTGGCTACAGTAAACCCTAGAAATTCGGTTCGCTACAGTAACTGGCCGGTTCAACCCTGACCCAAATTTTGGTTTAGGGTTTTGTTTTAGTTTCCTTTTGACTTCGCACAGCGCCACAGAAAGAAAGCAATCGCGACTGCTTCTTCTCCCTGCCTGAGTTTGCGCGACGCCGAACATGGATCTTCTTCCTTCTCGCTGCCGTGCTTCTTCCCCCCCACCCCCGCAGCGGCACTAAGTCTTCCTCCCACGCTGCTTCCTCCTCGCACCACTCCTCCCTGCGATCGTTCCTCCGGTCGACCGTGATCTCAATTCCACCATGGAAGCTCGTCGCTCGTCGCCTTAGGAGCTCACCGTCTGCCTCCCCTGGAGCTCGCAGTCTGCCGCCATACATCGCGTGCATCCTGGAGAAACCAAAGCCGGTTGTCGCACCCTTTGTTCGGGCAATCGTGTGCGTCCAGGAAAAACCCGAGCCAGTCGTGGTCTCTATATTCCACCGATCGCGCGCCCTTATGCATCGGCAGTCGCGCGCCCTTGCTCCGCCTACTGTAAGGAAGAGGAAAACCCTGTTTTCGGCAGTGTGTGAGAGGAAGAGTTTCCGGTAGTGTTTGGGAGGAAGAGAAAAGGCCTTGTTTTATTTTCTTTTTCCGAAGTGATTATGAAATCACTACCAGAATAACTGCCACAAAGCGCTACCAGAAGTTACGATTTAACTGTAGCATTTTGTTATCGGAATTTGTCGTAGTTCGGAGCTTACGAAGTGTTCCAGAAATATTCCATCGACATTGGAAAGGTTCCGATTATTTGTCTTAATTTGACGGTCAAAAGTTGACCACCAAAAAACTATATCGGGAATACAATTCTCGGTAATAGTTAGAAAGCCTCTGAGCGATCGCGATAAACGTTGTTGCGTGGTTTCCGAAATAAAACTTCTCTTGATTCGATCATCGGCTAGTACCGAAGACGATGATACGACTCGTAGCTTCCGAAGTCGTCCTGACGAGGGCTTAGCGTGGATCACCAGTAGAGGCGAAACTTCGACGAGGACCGCTCGATTGATACCAACACCGCTCAACGTCATCACGAGGTACGCATTTAGAATAATTTACTATTCTATAATTTTTAATTTCCTACCATGTCTTGTACATGTTATTTCCTGCTTTCCATGTGTGTGTTGTTTAATAATTAGTCTTAATTATTTATATATTTTCGCTGCGCACGTTTTTGAAACATATAAACACACGCATTGCACCAGGACCATCCCAACAAGAAGAGATTTTGGCAGAACAGATGTGATGAGTAGATTAATCTTGTGAAGACAAAATGAACAAAACTGATTTGGATCAAATCGGAGGTCGCTTGATTAGTGAACTAGGTAATTTAGTTTTGAACCAAAATAGACTCGATTTGCTACAGTGCCAGTTCACTACAGTAACCAGGTTGAACCCAGTTTAGGTTAATCGGGTTATTTTTCTCCGGTTTTCTTCCTCCCCACTAGACCGCGTTATGTGACCTCTTCTCCTCTGCCCTAAACGCACGCGTGATTTCTTCTTTGAAATCGCATGTTCGGTGTCGAGAAACCAGCGTCAGCTACCAGAAATCTCGGTGGAGAAGCGGGTATAAGAGGGCGCTGGAACCCTAAAGCCGGAAACAAGCTGGATCTCTTCTTACTTTCTCCTCTCCTCTTTGTTCGCTATCGCCGTAGCTCTACTGAAGCCTTGTCATGCAATTCAGCCGCTGTTTTCAAGCTTCTTCTCCGATTGGATAAGCGTCGCCAGCCCGCTGTTGACTCTAGCTTCCCAATCGTGTGAGTGGTCTTCCTAATCACGAGCCCATAGAGGAGAACAGAGGATGGCATGATTTTATTCTTGGTTGATGGTTTAATTGGGTGAAGCACCGATCATCTTCTTTCGGTGGTGAGCCCCGAAAACCCTAAGTGAGCCGGTCGTGTGGCTTCCCTCGTGATCACACAGTTTCCTTTGTTCTGACCAGAAGAGAAGAAGGGCTTGTCCCTGCTTTGGCTGATCAAAAGAGAAGAAGGGCTCGTCCCTGCTTGTGGCTGACCGAAAGAGAAGAAGAGATTATCCCTGTTCGTGGCTGACAGGAATGGAGGAAAACCCTAGTGGCTACCTCTCCTTCTTCTTCCTTGTGACGCGTTGGAGATGGCTCCTCATTCCTCGACATGATTGGATTCTCCCGTTTTACACCCAATCTTGTGTTGTGAAGGAGAAAATAAATCGTGATTCAGATTCTCCGACTCATGGCAATTACGTGTAAAGAGATCCCATGCCGCTCCTCTTTTGCTTCCTCCCTAAAGTGCATCTTCGGCCATCCTTCTGTATCCTCCCAGAGAAGAAGCGATGCTGATGAAGCATAATCGTACAACTTGCATCCTTTTGTGGATCATGATTAACGTTTCTGCCACCACAAGTTGTTGCCAGAAGCTAGGGCTTTGCCGTCGGGTTGTTGCCAAGTTTTATCATCTCAGGAAGCTTGCGAAGATTTTGGAGAATTATTCCATCAACGTCAAAAAGGTTATGACTGTTTGTCTTTATTAGCGGTCAAATGTTAACCACCGATAACTATACCGAGAATATGAATTTCAGTGATAGTTAGAAAACCTCGAAAAATAATCGCGATAAATGTTGTTGCGGAATTATGTTTTCTCTTGATACAATCAGTGTCGATCATCGGCTAGTATCGAAGATAGTGATGCAACTCGTGACTTAGGAAGTCGTCCAAATGAGAGTTTGACGCGGATCACCAATAGAAGTGGAACTTCTACAAAGGTTGCTTGATTGATGCCAACACACTCAATATCATCTACAAGGTACGCGCAGAATTATTTACTATTCTGAAAATTTTAATTTTCAGTCATGCCTTGTATACTGTTTTATCTTGTATTTGCATGCGTGTATTGTAATAATTAGTTTTAATTAATTATTTATTTCCACTACGCACGTTTTTGAAATGTGTAAATACGCGCATTGCACTAGTACGATCCCAACAAATTTTAGATCATATCATGCTAGAACTAACTTACTTAAGGATAGAAAAGTAGAGAGAGATCTAGGCAAGAACCCTAAGAAAACTTGACATATGCCTAAAAAACAAATGACTAAGGTAAACATGGAAAATTAAAATTTAGAGGTGGAAAATCAAATCTTGAGATCAAGACTTAATAATTTGAAGAAAACCTTAAAAAAGATGACAAATGTGTTTAAAAGGTCTAAGAAAAAAATCTAGAGTTAGATAGGTAAGAACTACCCAAGGACAAGAAATGTTTGAGATACAAACCAAAGTTCAAGGAGAGTATGTCATCATACCAAATAGTTTTATATAACTATGAAACTAATTCTAGGTTTAGGAGTCTGGTCAATATTGCAAGGAAGGCTATCCATAGTGTTGATTTCGATGAGACTAGGATGACTAAGGCTTCTAAGAAGTCTAGAAAAGTCATTAGGAAGATATCTAGGAGGTTATTGCTAGTGAGAACATAATACACTCAAAAAGCTCCAAAAGGTATTGAGTTTCTAAGAATGTGATCCCTTCACACTAGATGAGTATAGGATATGTCAATCTAGATTAGAAAGGTAGTTAACCCAACCATGATAAAGTTAGCCTTTCAAGATATTTTTAAGAAATAGTGATATCTTGATAATAAAATTTAAAATCTTATCGTTGAGGATTTTAAAATGTGCCAATAAAATTTCAATTACATTCTAAAGGTTTGGAATGCAACTACACTTCCTTTTTCAAGTCTCCAATAATAGACATCAAAATCCTCTATGAATCTCTCTTTTATAGGGTTGTTGTCATGACTATTTTTCGGCCAACAGGCAATTACTTATCACCACTAGTCAATTTAATCAATTGTTCTGTCAGAATTTGAACATTGTCAAGCTTTGACCACTCAATGACTTCTTTAGCTCAACATCAGGGACAATAGTTAATTGATCCTCTACATCAATCGACTAATGATGATCGAGTTCTATGTTGGGGCCGATGCGTTCGCTAGAGGGGGTGAATAGAGATTTCTCGAACTTTCCTACGAAATCGTTAGCGGAAGCAAAAATAAAAGCAAAAGAAAGATCAATCGCTAACCCGGTTTGTTTACTTGGTATCCACCTCTACGAGGTGACTAATCCAAGGATCCACACACACAGACTACCTTTTCACTATGAAAATCCTCCTTTTCGAAGCACGCTTCAAAGGTGGAGAAAACCCTCACAAACTAATCTCTTCCTTTCACAAGAATGAGTAGTGAAGTATGGAGGAAGAGGAAAGCTTTTACAAAGTCAGAATTTTACCAGAAAGATGAGAAAAGGAACAGTTAATTTCTTCGATGTCGTCTGCTATTTTTATGTATTTTCGTACATCAATCGACTGCTCCAGGGGCGAGTTGACTGATGGGCTTCAACGACTCTTTAATTTGTATTTAATCAGCCAGCTGTCGCTCCAACGGTCGTCTAGCAGTCGACTGCACTGTTGGGATGTATACCAGAATCCTAGCTATGTAAATAAACATTCTGAAATAAGAATCACATTTAGTCAATATTTGCATTTAGTTTTTATGCAAGTGTCCGATTAATCTATATTGTAGATAAACATGGTGTGCGGAGTCACACACAGAAGACCATGTTATCAGTTCCTTATAGATTATAAACAGTGTTCACAACCAAGATGGATTGGATAAACCATTGGATTGGTTGTAGTGTAATTTGGTCTTAGTCTGTCTTGACTATAGAATTACACTAGTACACTAAGTGTGTATTGAACAGGACCATCTGAGGATTGTTCGATTTATACTGACTATATAATCGAACTAAACCTCTGTTACTATAGATGTACATGCTCTTAATCCCGATATAATAACAAACACATGTGCTTAGTATGTACTTCTTTAATTCATCAAAGGGTGAGATTTAGATCGATAGATCAATAGGCCCGATGAGTTGGGAAGTAGTATTATGTACATGGTGTGTTGTTGATTATAGAAGGAAACTGTGTCCTATAATCTAGGCTGATGATGTCCCCTTGAGGAGCTCATAAGGATTATCATGTAAACCCTGCAGGTGGACCTTGTCCGCATGATAATAAGGTTGAGTGGTACTACTCTTGGATTAGAAGTTGATTAAATTCGAGTTGTCAGTAACTCATTTAATTGACGGACATACGATATCTTAAACACAGGGAGACTAATGTACTGATAGTAAGAAGGAGCTCATATTATAATATGGGATTGGTGCGGTAGTGCAATAATAACTCTCTAGTGGAATGAGTTATTATTGATAGACTTAAGCTGTATGTTCGGTGAAGAACATAGGAAGTTTAAGCCTATCAGGAGACCAAAACCAATTCCTCCTCTAGGTCCCTACTGTAGCCTCTGGGAATCCTCAAGTCCACCTTGGAAGAATTCGTGAAGAAACCAAGCATTCGAACCCATACAAGGCTGTGTAATCGATCAGCTGATCGATTACACACCTTGGTAATCGATCAGCTGATCGATTACCAAAGTTCTCATTACGAAGGCAGGTAATCGATCAGGTGATCGATTACCAGCCTGGTAATCGATCACCTGATCGATTACCAGTGTTAATGAGAAAAAGTAGCGATGTTTAATCGATTGTTTGATCGATTTAACACCTCGGTTCGAATTGGAAACTTCCGAAATCTTGCCAAAATCTCTGAATTGATTGATCTAAATCATACCATGTTTACGATTCAATCATACCATATTTATGGCTCAAATTATACCATATTTATGGGATGACTAGGCTATAAAAGAGGAGGCTCTCAACGGGTTTGAGACACACGAGAAGAATAAACCTTTGGTGGCCGAGACTCTCGGCAGCCAACCTCTTCTTCCTCTTCTTTCTCACAACGAGAAGGAAGCTTGCTAGCCATCGGAGAGGAGAATTCTGGTGGAGAAAATTCTCGAAGGATCGTTGCCCACACAACGTTCGAGAAGGGGAGAGGGATACAGCAGAAGATCGAGAGGTCATCTACATCCTTTGCAACAGTCCGAAGAAAGGTATAATTTAATGTTTCCGCGTTAATTAAATTATGTTTTTCATATTGGATCCTGTAAACCAAACACAAGAGCCCAATGATCTAAATGAGTCGATCAAACTTCGTTTGATCGACTATGAGGGTAACTTAAGATCGTTTCCGGGAAAATTTTTGTTCTGCAAGAATCTACCGGAACGGGTTTTCAAGATTTCCCATCATGCACATCACCAGTCGACTGCTCCAGTTG
>NW_027434109.1:0-1735 GCF_044706935.1 Curcuma longa
TGTTGGTGCAATCTTTGCCCCAAGTGCATTGAGTTTCAATGTTTGGCTAAACTATGTTTGAAGTTAGGCAATACTTGTGATCTAACATGTGTGATGCAAGTTTGCAGGAAAGTCCAAGCGTAGTCTTGGCAAAGGAAAAGTCCAAGCGTAGTCTTGGCAAAGGAAAAGTCCAAGGGTGGTCTTGGCAAAGGAAAAGTCCAAGGGTGGTCTTGGCAAAGGAAAAGTCCAAGGGTGGTCTTGGCAAAGGAGAAGTCCAAGGGTGGTCTTGGCAAGGAGAAGTCCAAGGGTGGTCTTGGCAAGGAAAAGTCCAAGGGTGGTCTTGGCAAGGAAAAGTCCAAGGGTGGTCTTGGCAAAGACTTGACATGACAAAGCTGATGGAAGCATCTCAGGCTAGTGCAGGGAGGCATGAGGCTGTGGGAGGTGTTTGAAGGCCGAGGTCTAGGTCAAGAGAAGCTGAAATGGGATTTTTCAGCTTCACCAGTCGACTGGCCCTGCCAGCAGTCGACTGCTCATAAATCAGACGCACACAGAAAGATCAGTCGAGCCAGAGGAAGACAGGAGTCGACTGGGCAGTCGACTGGTGTTATGGTGAGTCGACTGTTGCCAGTCGACTGGTCTTGGACAGTCGACTGCTATTTGAACGTTGCAGAAAATTGGCAAGCATTTAATGCGCTTTAATGCGAGATTTTGTTGCCGATTGAAGGCATCAGTCGACTGGCCCTGCCAGCAGTCGACTGATGTTGCAGAGATTATAAAAGAAGCCTGCACGAGAACAACTCAAGAATTTCGCCATTCTTTCATTCTTTTGTGCTTCTTCTGAGAACTTGTTTGTTCTCCATTCTCTGCTTTCTTCCTCTCCTCACAAACACTATTTCATATCATTCTTGAGGAGATCTAAAGAGTTGTAAAGGTTTCTCCGCCTTCGAGGTTTTCGAGAAGGAGAAGATTCATAGTGCATCGGGTGTGTGCGTGCGTGTGGATCCTTGGATTAGTCACCTCTGCGGAGGTGGAGACCAAGTAAACAAACCGGGTTAGCGTTGATCTCTTTCTTTCTCTTTTATATTTTTGCTTCCGCTAATCTCTGTGCAGAGAAAGAACAAGAAAAATCGAGAAACGCTATTCACCCCCCCTCTAGCGAACCAACCGATCCTAACAAGTGGTATCAGAGCCGGTTCCGTTTCGGAGGATCTAACCATCAACCGGAGCAACTAATGGCATTTCAAGAGGGTTACAGCACCGCACGACCACCATACTTCGATGGGAATGATTTCGCCTACTGGAAAGGTAGAATGGAATATTATTTAATGAATGATATTGAAAACTGGTTTAGTATTGTAGATGGGTTCGAGATACCCAAAGACATCGAAGGAAAAGTCATCCTTACAAAAGATTGGACAAAAGACATGTGCAAGAAGGCACAAGCCAACGCCAAAGCTACAACGACCTTGCAATGCGGGCTATCAAAAGAGCAGTTGAGCAAAGTCGGACCTTTTAATTCGGCAAAAGAATTATGGGAGAAATTGATAGAACTAAACGAAGGATCGACTGAATCGAGACGAGCCAAGAAGGATCTTCTTGTGAGTCAACTACAATCCTTCGCGATGAGATCAAATGAAAATGTAAGTCAAATGCATGGAAGGTTCAAGGAAATTGTAAATGGACTCCATGTAATTGGTGAAAAGATCGATAACCGCGATCTTGTAAGGTATGTGCTACAAGCCTTTCCCCGAACTAC
>NW_027434110.1:0-2002 GCF_044706935.1 Curcuma longa
TTGATAAGTTAGGGTTTTTACGATTTTAATCGATTTATTTTCGGGCTTTTGCATGAAAATGATTATTTAATGAATCGATTTCATCATGTTTGTGCTATATTGCATAATTTAAGGTTTGATATAATTTTTGTGATTTAATGGTGAATTTTTGGCATTAATTGGATTTTAAATTGATTTTAAGGCTAAATCGGATACGACTCGAGCTCAACCGCGGTCAAATCAAGTCAAATTTGCCAAATTGATCAAGCCAACATGAAGAACATGATCTGGATCGAGCCCGATCAAAATCTCTAAATTTTTTGGAAGCCCTAAGCAGCCCTAAAGCCTAGATCAAATTCTGACCGTTGGATTCCAAGATCAACGGCTGAGATGGCTTGATTAATGAAGGGTATTTAAGCGCCACTGAACATCGCCTTCCTCGCGCGAACGTCTCTGTTAGGGAGCGTACCAATTGGCCAAGCCCCATCCCAAACCAATTCCATTGTAATCTTCGGTCCTCGTGGAATCCAAGGGTGGTTCTTTGGGTGTGAATCGACGACCGGAAGCAGCTGCGCCGGTGAGGGTTTCATCGGCGCAGAATCCTCTGTTCCTTGCGTCTCCGGAGAGGTGCTGAGCAATCCAAGTCGTGCGTCGACGAACGGGTTCTCCGAAGGTTTGTGGCTACGTCCAAGGCCTCAGCAAGCTCATCGGCGCAAGGAAGAGGAGCGACTTCCGTTTTTGCCATCTGAAAACAAGTTCCTGCCGAGCTCTGTCTGCGCCGGAGAGGTTGTCTTCGGCTTGTCTGAGTTCGGGCACGCGAGAAGAAGCAACCAAAGACCAAATTGAAGACTTCTAACGGGATTGCCAAAGCCACATTGTTGGATTAGGCTGTTTGTTGACACCAAATCGAAGAAACAATGAAAAGGGAGAAGAGGATGTGTTTCTGAAATTTTGTATCTGCATTTTTGTTTACCGCATTTGTTTCTGTTAAATTTCATTTCTGAATTGTGTTTTTGATTAAACATTGTAATTTTGGTTCTTGGTTATTGTTTAGTTTTGTTTGGATTATGATGTGTCATCGGATGAGCTTAGTTACCTGAGATTGCTCCTCTAAAACCCTTAAAACCAGTTTCTGATAAATGCTGTTCTCTCATTCACTGTTCCGTGCCAGTTTTCAGTCGATGTTCAGATTAGGATTAGCTAGCCTAAGTGGTAAGAGTGTTGAATTCATGCATTAGTATTTGAATGTTTAGATTGAATGCTTGATAGACCTTATCTTAGGTTTCATGTTTATTGCTTGTTATTGATGCAATTGCTTCTTTTTCACTTACTACACTGTTAGGTTTTGCCATTCTAGTTTTCTTGCTTAATAGTATCAACTTCAAGAACAACAGGTTTCATTCCATCAATTTCATTTCATTCCGAAAACACCAAAACCCCCATTTTTATTAGAAAAATCCAAAAACACGACACCTAAGCTAAATTCATTCAATTTTCTACTAGTCCTTAGAAAAATACGACTCGAGGCCCCTTTACTGCATTTGTGTGAATTAATTGTGGGTTTTCGATAAATTTACAAATTTAATTTGCAAGCCCTACCGTGACACCTAGTTTAGGGCTTATTAGTAGTCTTGGCAAAAGAAAGTCCAAGTGGGAAGTCTTGGCAAGGAAAAGTCCAAGTGGGAAGTCTTGGCAAGGAAAAGTCCAAGTGGGTAGTCTTGGCAAGGAAAAGTCCAAGTGGGTAGTCTTGGCAAGGACTTGACATGACGAAGCTGATGGAAGCATCTCAAGCTAGTGCAGGGAAGGCATGAGGCTGTGGGAGATGTTTGAAGGCCGAGGTCTAGGTCAAGAGAAGCTGAAATGTGATTTTTCAGCTTCATCAGTCGACTGGCCCTGCCAGCAGTCGACTGCTCATAAATCAGATGCACACAGAAAAATCAGTCGAGCCAGAGGAAGACAGGAGTCGACTGGGCAGTCGACTGGTGTTATGATGAGTCGACTGTTGCCAGTCGACTGGTCTTGG
>NW_027434111.1:0-1202 GCF_044706935.1 Curcuma longa
TATACATCACCATTGGAGGGGGTACAAGAACAAATGTTTATGAACATTTAAATAACGAGGCATATCAACAATTTCAAGAAATGTTAAGTGTTGCAGATGAGCCTTTGTGGGCTGGTTGTGACATTCACACTAAATTATCTCTCACTACAAGACTATTGAATATTAAGACATAACATAATGTATCTGAAGATTGTTTTAATGATTTTGTTCAAGTTATGGGAGAGGCACTTTCGCGTTATCACAACTTGCCTACTGATTTTTACAGATGAAAAAACTTGTGAAAGACTTAGGTCTTCCGGTGGAAATGATTGATGCTTATAGAGATGGTTGTATGATATACTGGGAGAAGATCAAAGATGTAGATGTGTGCAAATTCTGTAATCAAGATAGGTACAAGAGAAGCAATAAGAGTCAACAACGACGTAAAGCATACAGTCATTTATTTTATTTGCCTTTAACTCTTAGGTTACAAAGATTCTATGCATCAGAAGTCACTACTGAACACATGACTTGACATGCAAATCATCAAACAGAAGATGGTCTAATGTGTCATCCATCAGATGCAGAGGCATGAAAAAATTTTGATAGAACATATCTTGAATTTGCGAAGAAAATTTGGATATAAGATCGGGTCTTTGTTGATGGATTTGCTCCATTTGGTAAATCAGGAAGAAATTATTCTTGTTGGCAAGTTATATTAACTCCGTATAATCTTCCACCTAGGATGTGTATAAAAACATCGTATATATTTTTAACATTGGTTGTGCCTAACCCATAAAATTTAAAAAAGATAATTGATGTTTATATGCAACCACTGATTGCAGAGCTGAAACAATTATTGAAATGATACTTTTCAACATAATCAATATTCACACTAATCAGATATTTGTAATGAAGGATGTACTGCTTTGGACGATAAATGATTTTCGACTTATGACATGTTATCAAGATGGAGTACCATAGGAATTTTAGGATGTCCAATATGTATGGAGAGATTAAAATCATTCAAATTGTAACATGGGAGGAAGGTGAGTTATTTTGATTGCCATAGATAATTTTTACCACTAAATCATAAATTCAGAAGGAATAAAGATGAATTCACTAAAAATACAAAACCGAAAGAATGATGGCTTGGAGTATACTGGTGTCACGGAAGAATAAAAAGATATCATTTATAGGGTACTCCTTATTAGCTATAGTGA
>NW_027434112.1:0-1032 GCF_044706935.1 Curcuma longa
TTAAATTAATTGTGCTTATGTTATCACATAAAACTTGAACCTTGGAGTAGTGAAGCTCATAGTCCTCAAGTGTATGCATCATCCATAACAATTGAGCTACACATCCTCCTAAGGCTACATATTCTGCTTCAGTGGTAGACAAAGCAACACAATGTTGCTTCCTACTACTCCAACACACTAGGGAGGATCCAAGAAATTGGCATCCACCACTAGTGCTCTTTCTATCTAGTTTGCACCCTGCATAATCTGAGTCGGTATACCCTATTAGATCAAAGTTTTGATTTCGAGGGTACCAAAGGCCTACATTTAGGTTCCTTTAATGTATCTCAAAATTCTCTTAACTATGGCAAGGTGAGACTCTTTGGCACATGATTGATACCTTGCACACATCCCACTAGCGGTTAGGTAAAGCAAGCTCCCAATCATACTTCTATATTGTTTGGAATCTACTAATTTTCCTTCAACATCATTGTCTAATTTGACATTTGTTCCTATAGGAGTTGAGATTGATTTTGCATTTTCCATTCCAAATTTCTTTATCATTTCTTTAGCATATTTCATTTGAAATACATGAGTTCCTTCATTTGTTTGTTTTACTTGAAGTCCTAAGAAGAAGGTCAACTCTCCAACTAAGCTCATCTCAAACTCGTTTTCCATGTGTTTAATGAACTCATGGAGGAAATCATCATTTGTTGACCCAAAGATGATATCGTCTACATAGACTTGGGCAACAAAGATGTTGTTATCCTTTGATTTTATAAACAAGGTTTGATCTATTGCTCCTCTCCTAAATCCTTTAGAGATTAAGAATGTTGATAGCCTCTCATACCAAGCTCTAGGAGCTTGTTTCAACCCATATAAAGCTTTTAAGCTTGTATACGTGATTTGGGTATTCTAAGCTCTCAAATCCAGGAGGTTGCTCTACATACACTTCCTCCTTAATGAAACCATTTAGGAATGCCGATTTTACATCCATTTGATATAGTTTAAAACCCATATAGGCGGCATATCCTAGTAAAATGCGTATGGACT